>NW_022610834.1:0-37904 GCF_000309985.2 Brassica rapa
TGTCCCCGATCCTAGATAGGATCGGCCGGGACGGGCCATGGTGCGGGGAGACGCACCAGTCAGGTCATTAGACCTTGAGACAAGCGTATCATGGCCCTGAATGAAGGTTAAGGGCATCAGTCAGCTGACTTAACCAGGATACGATGGAAACAAGGTAAAGGAGCTGGGTGAGTGTTTAGGCAGCTGGACGAGTGTTGGTTTGAGTTCAATCAGCTCGTTCAGCTGGTATTCAGTTCACCATGATCTGTTCAGCTCACAGGAGCTGGTGGACTAGCTCACTCAGCTGGGAAAGCTGGAGGTCAGCTCAATCCGGTGAACGGTGCGTTCTGGTTCGATCAGTGTGGGCGAGTCCGGGACGGTTACTGGGCGAGCCGATGGTCCGGGTGCAGGACGGTTCGACCAAATGGGTCTTAGGCTTGGACAGGGAGCGGGCAAGCTCCCAGAGTGTGAGCTGAGGCTCAGTGATCGATTTGCCAAAGGAAGAAAGAAAAAAGGGGAGAAACCGCCAAGGGCGGTTATGGGACGGTTTTGGGAAGAAGGGATGATTTTGGTAACTGTTCGCCCAGGCGGTTGGGGACAGTTTAAATCGTCCTCTCTCTCTCATTTCTGATCATTCTGGTCGGTTTTTACTCATTCCACACAGAGAGAAACACAGAGAAAATTCAAGAGAGAAAGAGAGACACAACTTTGGATCGGCCGATTTGATCCAAGAGATTGTTCTTGAGTGTTCCTGGTGTGTTTGGGTGTGTGATCAAGAGGATGGATTTGAGCAGAAAGACAAGGAGAAGGCAAAGGAGAAAGAGAAGGAAGTCGCCCCTGGAGACCGAACTCCTAAGGTGAGAGGTGTGGCCAAGAGTAACCGGACAAGGCCGCGGATGATGGCCGTGTGAGCCTGGCCGGTTTGGATCGATTGGCCACTCCTTACTCTGACTTCTTCTACTCTGTTTCTTCATATATGTTGTGCTATGGAATTTTATGATGTTACAGGAAAGGATTCATTGATCTAAGGCCTTGGCCTGATCAAATCCCATGAAAGTCCCTTGTTCTTGTGTGGGCTGTTCATGGCCGAGATCACTATGATCTGAGCCGATTCTTTTGAATCTGATTATGGGAATATTTTTCTTCTGAATTATCATGAGTTTTCATGAATTTTATTTGGTATTTGGATCTCTTTTTAGAGGGGTCAGATTTGACATTTTTGATGATTGTTCTTGACTAGATTGGATCCGACCATGCAATGTGATTTGATTCTTGTTTTGTAATCTAACCTTTGTGTGTGTTTTTTTGTGTTGGATCCAGGACCAGAAATGGACCGTGGTAAGGGAAAAGCACCATGAGGACCGCGGCCATGGGAAGATGTGTGGTGATTGGGTTGATTCTGAAAATTGTGTGATTATTGTAGCCTATTGTGCAACTTGTGAACTTATGCGATTCTAGTGTGTAATCTATTTATTAGGATGATGAATGATGTATGAACCTTGGTTAATATCTATGAAATATCTATTTGCATTAGTTGTTGCTGGATTGTTTAATGTGTGAATGGGAACCTCAAAACTCTGAAAAGACTTAGAATTATTTAACACTTGAACTTGAATATGAAAGATGGAACTGGTTGCATTGTTTGGTGAGGCTGCGGTCTGGTTGGATTGAGGAATCCAGGATCGGGTCTTACAAGTTGGTATCAGAGCATTCTTGATTCTAGGATTTGTTGGGTTATTGGTTCACCACACCCTTGGCCGTTTGGACTCATGGTGAGATAGTTGGGTTCTAAGTAATCTTTTCTATTAACTTAGGAGTGATTGAGGTTTGTGTGTTCAGTTGTGGACTAACCTTTTGTTTGTGTTTGTAACTTCTAAGGGTACAAGAAGGTATAAATCTCGGAAAGGAAAGGAGGCAACTGGGGCGTCTGGAGCAGTGGGGCAGGATGGTGCTGAACAGACCGGAGTGTTACCAGCTGGAACCATTCCAACCACAGTGCTACCGGCTCTGATGGAGCAGGTGGATAATGCCACCGGACTTCCAGTGGGTCCAACTCTTCCTACTGAGGTTAATGAAACTAATGTGGACGAGCAACAAGAGCAAGTCCATGGAGACGATACTGGGTCGTCCAACGTTGGTGCTGGGAGTGGCCAGAATGTTGATGCAAACAATGTTCGGGTCACTGGTACCGAGGAGGTCATTGAGCCGACCATAAGGGGCTTGGTGGAGGCTATGCAGGTCATGGGAGCTCAGATAGCCTCCTTGACACAGGCGTTCACACCATTGGTGAACTCGTCCGTGGGACAGGCTAATCCCCTGGTTCGGGTTGCTGCTGGAGTGACTGATGTTGGTGCTGGCCGTGTGGCTGAGGTGATTGAGATAGACCCACCGGTCAGGCCAGTGCATGGTATGGACTACCTGAAGGTGCTGGAGCATATCTCCAAGTTGGGAACCAAACACTTTGCTGGAAGTGTTGATCCTATGGAGGCGGACGAGTGGAGAACCAGGTTGGTTCGGAACTTCAAGTCCACACGTTGTCCTGAGGACTACCAGAAGGACATAGCAGTACACTTCCTGGAGGGAGATGCACATAACTGGTGGTTAGCTTTGGACAAGCGTACCAATGGCACCATTGAGCATTTTGCTGACTTTGAAGTTGAGTTCAACCATAAGTACTTTCCTGCTGAGGCGTGGGATCGTTTGGAGTCCAAGTTCCTGGACTTGACTCAGGGACGGAGGACTGTTCGTGAGTATGAAGAAGAGTTCAACCGACTCAGAAGGTATGTGGGAAGAGAACTGGAGGATGAGAAGGTTCAAGTCCGAAGGTTCATCCGAGGCCTAAGGGTGGAACTTCGAACCTACTGTTCTGTTTGTAAGTTCCACACGGTTTCTGAGTTGGTTGAGAGGATGGCCTTGCTGGAGACCAACCTCACCGAGGAGGGTAAGCAGAAGCTGAAGAGTGTGGTGGTATCCTCGGGTCAGAGTGGTGACAAGAAGAGGAAGAGGGACTCGACCGAGGAGGGTAAAACCTCAAGTGGTAGGTCAGAGTGCCCTAAGTGTGGACGATACCACGGTGGAGAGTGCTGGAAGGCCATGGGTGCCTGCACTCGATGTGGTAAGATGGATCACTCAGCCAAGGATTGTCCAAGTCCGTTGGGTGAGTCCAGGACCTGTCACCACTGCGGCCAGAAGGGCCACTACCGCAGGGACTGCCCTAAGTTGCAAGGCAACCAAAGTAAGGGACGTGGGGAGGCTAGCAGGCCAGTTCAGGGACGAGGCCAGACCTCAACACCTCGTGTGTATGAGCTATCCAAGGATGTGGATGGGACTCGGCCTTTCCAAGCGATCACTGGTAACACTCTAGACTACTACTTTTACAATTCCAGTAGAATTGCATGGTATGGAACCTAGGATGGATAAATATACTTTGATGGGTCTTGTGTAGGGACCTTAAGTATTGGTGGTGTGGAAACACACACATTATTTGATACTGGAGCTACACATAGTTTTGTGAGTCCAAGTATGATAGGAAAAGGTTTGTTCTAGTATGGAACATGGGATGGTCCTGAACGAGTGAGTGCGGCTGGAGGGCAAGTTATGAACTCACTCGGTCTGGTTAAGGACATCCCTGTGGTGATCTTGGATAGGCTGATGCCTATAGATCTGATTGTTGTTCCCCTCAAGCATCATGAAGTGATCTTGGGCATTGACTGGTTGGGAAAGTATCGGGCAACTCTAGATTGTCACCGGGGAAGGGTGCAACTTGAGAATGAGTTTGGACCCCCGATCAAGTACCAAGGAATCAAGCCAACCTCTTTAGTTTGGTGGTTTCAGCAGTCCAAGTAGAACGGATGCTTGGAAATGGTTGTGAGGCCTTTTTGGCTACCATTTACACTGATGAGGTTGTAGGGGCCTGTGACCCAGAGGGAATACCGTTGGTTCGAGAATTTCAGGATGTGTTTGGGGCACTACAGGGCATTCCCCCTGATAGGGCTGACCCATTCATCATTGAATTGGTGGAGCCAAGTGGTTCTCCAAGATTGACCTGGCCTCTGGGTATCATCAGATCCCCATTGCACCAGATGATGTGAGGAAGACAGCGTTCCGAACTAGGTATGGTCACTATGAGTTTGTGGTCATGCCGTTCGGACTGACCAATGCACCTGCTGCATTCATGAAGATGATGAACGGCATCTTCAGGGAATACTTGGACGAGTTTGTGATCATCTTCATTGATGATATACTCGTGTATTCCAAGACAAAGGAGGACCATGAAAGACACCTTAGGGCGGTGTTGGGCCGCCTGAGAGAACAGAAGCTCTTTGCTAAGCTAAGCAAGTGTAGCTTCTGGCAGAAGAGCATTGGGTTCCTTGGGCATGTGGTGTCTGATAAAGGAGTCTCAGTGGATCAAGATAAGATCAAATGTATCCAGGAATGGCCACAGCCAAAGAATGCTACGGAAGTGAGAAGCTTCTTAGGGTTGGCTGGTTATTACCGGAAATATGTCAAGGGGTTCTCGAGCATAGCTCAACCTATGACTAAGCTGACAGGCAAGGACGTGAGGTTCACATGGTCTGAGGAGTGTGCGAAAAGTTTTGCAGCACTCAAGAACATGTTGACTAATGCACCTGTCCTGGTGTTGCCTGAGGCTGATCAGCCTTATGTGGTGTATACGGATGCATCCATAACTGGTCTTGGTTGTGTTTTGACACAACATGGGAAGGTGATAGCCTATGCTTCCCGGCAGCTAAGGAAGCATGAGGGTAACTATCCACCCATGATTTGGAGATGGCTGCAGTAGTATTTGCATTAAAGATATGGAGATCATATCTTTATGGTGCCAGGGTGCAAATACTCACAGACCATAAGAGCTTGAAGTACATATTCACTCAGCCTGAGTTAAACTTAAGGCAGAGGAGATGGATGGAATTTGATGCAGATTATGATCTGGACATAGCTTATCATCCTGGGAAAGCTAACCTAGTGGCTGATGCTTTGAGCCGCAGAAGGGCTGAAGTGTCATCTGAGAGGGAGGCGGATGAACTGGAAGGGATGATCAGGTCCTTGAACCTCAATACCTTGGTTGGTTCAGATGAGCCACTGGGGTTGGAGGCGGTGAACCAGGCCGATCTCCTGACCAGGATCAGGCAAGCTCATGGCCTGGATGAAAATCTAAAGAAGGTAGCCGCCAATGACAAGACTGAGTACCAGACAACTGACAATGGTACCATCTTGGTCAATGGTAGGGTCAGTGTTCCTAATGATAAGGAACTCAAAGAAGAGATTATGAGACAGGCTCATAAGTCCAAGTTTTCAGTTCATCCTGGACTGAACAAAATGTATAGGGATCTTAAAAGGTACTACCATTGGGTGAGGATGAAATCTGATGTTGCAGAGTGGGTGGCTAAGTGTCCCACTTGTCAACTGGTGAAGGCAGAACATCAGGTTCCCAGTGGTCTACTTCAGAACCTACCCATACCAGAATGGAAATGGGATCACATCACAATGGATTTTGTGACTGGATTTCCCACGACCAGGAATAAGAAAGATGCGGTATGGGTTGTGGTTGATCGGCTGACCAAGTCGGCTCATTTCCTACCCATCAAGAAAGGGGATGGGGTCGACAGGATTGTGCAAGTGTACCTAGACGAGATAGTGAGGTTGCATGGTGTTCCAGCAAGCATTGTCTCGGACAGGGATCCAAGATTTACATCTTATTTCTGGCAGGCTTTCCAAAAGGCCTTGGGAACCAGAGTGAATATGAGCACATCTTATCATCCTCAAACGGATGGGCAGTCTGAAAGGACAATCCAAACCTTGGAGGATATGCTAAGGGCATGTGTGTTAGACTGGGGAGAGTCTTGGGAAAAACACTTACCCTTAGTGGAGTTTGCTTATAATAACAGCTTCCATACAAGCATTGGTATGTCGCCATATGAGGCTTTGTATGGTAGGCCGTGCAGGACACCCCTATGCTGGACCCAAGTGGGGGAGCGTAGCATGTTGGGTCCTGAGATTGTAGAACAGACCACTGAGAAGATCAGGATGGTCAAAGAGAAGATGAAAGAGGCGCAGGACCGCCAAAAGAGCTATGCAGACAAGCGTAGGAAACATCTTGAGTTTGAGGTCAATGACCTGGTGTATCTCAAGATGATTACCTTTAAGGGTAGGACCAGGATTTCTGGACGAAAGAAACTGGACCCTAGGTACTTGGGTCCATTCAGGATCATAGAGAGAGTGGGTGCAGTGGCATACAAGTTGGACTTGCCATCAGCAATGGATGCATACCACAATGTGTTCCATGTATCCCAACTCCGGAAATGCTTGTCTGAACAAGACATTGTCTTGCCCGAGGTTCCTGCTGACCTTGGTAAAGACCTGACTTTGGAAACCTTGCCGGTTCGGATTGTGGATCGGTCAGAGAAAGCTATGAGAAAGAAGACAGTTCCCATGATCAAAGTGGTGTGGGATTACAATGGTAAAGACCTCATCACTTGGGAAACAGAAGCAAAGATGAAAACTATGTATCCGGAGTGGTACAGACAATTTCTTCCTGATGAAACACTTAACATGGATTCGAGGACGAATCCCAAGTTAGTGGGGGAGACTTGTCATGTCCCCGATCCTAGATAGGATCGGGCAGACGGGCCATGGTGCGGGGAGACGCACCAGTCAGGTCATTAGACCTTGAGACAAGCGTATCATGGCCCTGAATGAAGGTTAAGGGCATCAGTCAGCTGAGACTTAACCAGGATACGATGGAAACAAGGGTAAAGGAGCTGGGTGAGTGTTTAGGCAGCTGGACGAGTGTTGGTTTGAGTTCAATCAGCTCGGTTCAGCTGGTATTCAGTTCACCATGATCTGTTCAGCTCACAGGAGCTGGTGGACTAGCTCACTCAGCTGGGAACAGCTGGAGGTCAGCTCAATCCGGTGAACGGTGCGTTCTGGTTCGGATCAGTGTGGGCGAGTCCGGGACGGTTACTGGGCGAGCCGATGGTCCGGGTGCAGGACGGTTCGACCAAATGGGTCTTAGGCTTGGGACAGGGAGCGGGTAAGCTCCCAGAGTGTGAGCTGAGGCTCAGTGATCGATTTCCCAAAGGAAGAAAAGGGGAGAAACCGCCAAGGGGCGGTTATGGGACGGTTTTGGGAAGAAGGGATGGGATTTTGGTAACTGTTCGCCCAGGCGGTTGGGGACAGTTTAAAGCGTCCTCTCTCTCTCATTTCTGATCATTCTGGTCGGTTTTTACTCATTCCACACAGAGAGAAACACAGAGAAAATTCAAGAGATAAAGAGAGACACAAACCTTGGATCGGCCGATTTGATCCAAGAGATTGTTCTTGAGTGTTCCTGGTGTGTTTGGGCGTGTGATCAAGAGGATGGATTTGAGGCAGAAAGACAAGCAGAAGGCAAAGGAAAAAGAGAAGGAAGTCGCCCCTGGAGACCGAACTCCTAAGGTGAGAGGTGTGGCCAAGAGTAACCGGACAAGGCCGCGGATGATGGCTGTGTGAGCCTGGCCGGTTTGGATCGATTGGCCACTCCTTACTCTGACTTCTTCTACTCTGTTTCTTCATATATGTTGTACTATGGAATGTTTTATGATGTTACAGGAAAGGATTCATTGATCTTAAGGCCTTGGCCTGATCAAATTCCCATGAAAGTCCCTTGTTCTTGTGTAGGCTGTTCATGGCCGAGATCACTATGATCTGAGCCGATTCTTTTGAATCTGATTATGGGAATATTTTTCTTCTGAATTATCATGAGTTTTCATGAATTTTATTTGGTATTTCGATCTCTTTTTAGAGGGGTCAGATTTGACATTTTTGATGATTGTTCTTGACTAGATTGGATCCGACCATGCAATGTGATTTGATTCTTGTTTTGTAATCTAACCTTGTGATTGTGTGTTTGTTTGTGTTGGATCCAGGACCAGAAATGGACCGTGGTAAGGGAAAAGCACCATGAGGACCGCGGCCATGGGAAGATGTGTGGTGATTGGGTTGATTCTGAAAATTGTGTGATTATTGTAGCCTATTGTGCAACTTGTGAACTTATGCGATTCTAGTGTGTAATCTATTTATTAGGATGATGAATGATGTATGAACCTTGGTTAATATCTATGAAATATCTATTTGCATTAGTTGTTGCTTGATTGTTTAAGTGTGAATGTTGGAACCTCAAAACTCTGAAAAAGACTTAGAATTATTTAACACTTGAACTTGAATATGAAAGATGGAACTGGTTGCATTGTTTGGTGAGGCCGCGGTCTGGTTGGATTGGGGAATCCAGGATCGGGTCTTACACAGGATGTCCGTGGGTGTCCGCCAGCACACAGAGGACATCTGTGGCTTTCTGTGGCTGTCCGTTAGCACACACAAGACATCTGTGGCTGTCCGTGTGTGTCCTTGTGTGTCCGTCAGCACACACATGACGTCCGTGGCTGTCCATCAGTACACATATCAGCACGCTGGTCCTTGGACTCAGCACGCTGGCCATTCCCGTGGAATGTTTGGGTGATTTTGGCCCACGTGGGCTGTCTGTTCAGTACACACAGGACTTTCGTGGGTGTCAGCACACACAGGACGTCTATGGCTGTCTGTGTGTGTCCGTGTGTTTCCGTCAGCATACACAGGACGTCCGTGGCTGTCCATCAGTACACATATCAGCACGTTGGTCCTTGGACTCAGCATGCTGACCCTTCCCGTCGATTGTTTGGGTGATATTGGCCACGTGGGCTGTCTGTTCAGTACACATCGGACGTCTGTGGGTGTCCACCAGCACACAAAGGATGTATGAGTCTGTCCGTGTGTGTCTGTGCGTGTCCATCTGTGTCCGTCAGCACACACAGGATGTTCGTGGCTCTCCATCAGTACACATATCAGCACGTTGGTCCTTGGACTCAGCACGCTGCCCCTTCCCGTGGACTGTTTGGGTGATTTTGGCCCACGTCGGCAGTCTGTTCAGTACACACAGGACGTCCGTGGGTGTCCGCCAGCACACACAGGACGTCTGTGGCTGTCTGTGGCTGTCCGTCAGCACACACAGGACGTCTGTGGCTGTCCGTGGCTGTCTGTCAGCACACACAGGACATCCGTGGCTGTCTGTGTGTGCGCGTGTGTGTCCGTGTGTGTCCATCAGGACACACAAGACGTCAGTGGGTGTCCTTCAGCACACATAGAACGTCTGTGTGTGTCCGTCAGCACACACACGACGTGTGTGGCTGTCCGTGTGTGTCTGTCTGTGTCCGTCAGCACACACAGGACGTCCGTGGCTGTCCATCAGTACACATATCGACACGTTGGTCCTTGGACTCAGCATGCTGGCCCTTCCTGTGGATTGTTTGGGTGATTTTGGTCCACGTGGGCTGTCTGTTCAGTACACACAGGACGTCCGTGGGTGTCCGCCAGCACACACAGGACGTCCGTTGCTGTCCGTGGCTGTCCGTCAGCACACACATGACGTCCGTGGATGTCCGTGTATGTCTGTGGGTGTCCGTGTGTGTCCGTGTGGGTCCGTCAGCACACACAGAACGTCTGTGTGTGTCCATCAGCACAAATAGGACGTCTGTGGCTGTCCGTCAGCACACACAGGACATTCGTGGCTGTCCACCAGTACACATTTCAGCACATTGGTCCTTGGACTCAGCCCAATGACCCTCCCCGTGGACTGTTTGGGTGATTTTGGCCCACGTGGGCTACCTGTTCAATACACACAGGACGTTCGTGGGTGTCCGCAGCACACACATGACGTCTGTGGCTGTCTGTCAGCACACACAGGACGTCCGTGGCTGTCTGGAGCTGTCCGTGTGTGTCCGTTAGCACACATAGGACGTCTGTGGCTGTCCATCAGTACACATATCAGCACACTGGTCCTTGGACTCAGCATGCTGGCCCTTCCCGTGGACTGTTTGGGTGATTTTGGCCCACGTAGGCTGTCTGTTCAGTACACACAGGACGTCCGGGGGTGTCCGTCAGCACACACATGACGTCTGTACCTGTTTGTGGCTGTCCGTTAGCACACACTGGACGTCTTTGGCTGTCCGTGTGTGCCTGTCAGCACACACAGGACGTTCGTGTGTGTCCGTCAGCACACACAGGACGTCCGTGTGTGTCCGTCAGCACACACAGGACGTCCGTGTGTGTCTGTGTGTGTCCGTCAGCACACACAGGACGTCCGTGTGTGTCTGTGTGTGTCCGTCAGCACACACAGGACGTCCGTGGCTGTCCATCAGTACACATATCAGCACGCTGGTCCTTCGACTCAACATCCTAGCCCTGCCCATGGACTGTTTGGGTGATTTTGGCCCACGTGGGCTGTCTGTTCAGTACACACAGGACGTCTGTGGGTGTCCGTCAGCACACACAGGATGTCTGTGTGTGTCCGTCAGCGCACACACAGGATGTTCGTGGCTGTGCGTGTGTGTCCGTCAGCACAGACATGACGTCTATGGCCCTTGGACTCAGCATGCTGACCCTTCCTGTGGTCTGTTCGGGTGATTTTGGCCCTCGTGGGCTGTCTGTTCAGTACACACATAACGTCTGTGGGTGTCCACCAGCACACACAGGACGTCCGTGGCTGTCCGTGTGTTCGTGTGTGTCCGTATGTGTCCGTCAGCACACACAGGCCGTCTGTGGCTGTCCCTCAGTACACATATCAGCACATTGGTCCTTGGACTCAGCACGCTGACCCTATCCCGTGGGCTGTCTGGTCAGTACACACAGGACGTCCGTGGGTGTCCGTCAGCACACACAGGACGTCTGTCTGTGTCTGTCAGCACACACAAGATGTCCTGGGCTGTTCGTGTGTGTCCATCAGCACACACCGGACGTCCGTGGCTGTCCATCAATACACATATCAGCACG
Organism: Brassica rapa; assembly: GCF_000309985.2. Classification (NCBI taxonomy): domain Eukaryota; kingdom Viridiplantae; phylum Streptophyta; class Magnoliopsida; order Brassicales; family Brassicaceae; genus Brassica; species Brassica rapa. The sequence continues at coordinate 10,840 of NW_022610834.1, forward strand.
TTGGTCCTTGGACTCAGCACGCTGACCCTTCCCGTGGACTGTTCGGGCGATTTTGGCCCCCGTGGGCTGTCTGGTCAGTACACACAGAACGTCTGTGGGTGTCCACCAGCACACACAGAACATCCGTGGCTGTCGGTGTGTGTCCGTGTGTGTCCGTCTGTGGCCGTCAGCACACACATGACGTCTGTGGCTGTCCATCAGTACACATATCAGCATGTTGGTCCTTAGACTCAGCACGCTGGCCCTTCTCGTGGACAGTTTGGGTGATTTTGGCCCACGTGGGCTGTCTTTTCAGTACACACAGGACGTCTGTGGGTGTCCGCTAGCACAAACAGGATGTCTGTGGCTGTCCGTTAGCACACACATGATGTATGTGGCTGTCCGTGTGTGTCCGTGTGTGTCTGTGGGTATCCGCCAGCACACACAGGACGTTCGTGGCTGTCAGTGGCTGTCCGTAAGCACACATAGGACGTCCATGTGTCTCCGTCAGCACACACAGGACGTCTGTGTGTGTCCGTCAGCACACACAGGACGTCTGTGTGTGTCCGTCAGCACACACAGGAAGTCCGTGGCTGTCCATCAGTACACATATCACCACGCTGGTCCTTGGACTCAGCACGCTGGCCCTTCCTGTGGACTGTTTGGGTGATTTTGGCCCACGTGGGCTGTCTGTTCAGTACACACAGGACGTCTGTGGGTGTTCGTCAGCACACACAGGACGTCCGTGGCTGTCCGTGTGTGTCCGTCAGCACACATAGGACGTTCGTGGCTGTACGTGAATTTCCGTGTGTGTCTGTGTGTGTCCGTCAGCACACACATGACATCTGTGGCTGTCCATCAGTACACATATCACCACGTTGGTCTTTGGACTCCGCACGCTGACCCTTCTTGTGGACTGTTCGGGTGATTTTGGCCCTCGTGGGCTGTCTGTTCTGTACACACAGGACGTCCATGGGTGTCCGCCATCACACACAGGACGTCCAGGGCTGTTTGTGGCTGTCCGTCAGCACACACAGGACATCCGTTTGTGTCCGTGTGTGTCGGTCAGCACACACAGGACGTCTGTGGGTGTCCGCCAGCACACACAGGACATCTGTGGCTGTCCGCGTGTGTCCGTCTGTGTCCGTCTGTGTCCGTCAGCACACACAGGACGTCCATGGCTGTCCCTCAGTACACATATTAGCACGTTGGTCCTTGGACTCTGCACACTGGCTCTTCCTGTGGACTGTTTGGGTGATTTTGTCCCAAGTGGGCTGTCTGTTCAGTACACACAGGACGTCCATGGATGTCCGCCATCACACACAGGACGTCCGGGGCTGTTTGTGGCTGTCCGTCAGCACACACAGGACATCCGTTTGTGTCTGTGTGTGTCTGTCAGCACACACAGGATGTTCGCGGGTGTCGGTCAGCACACACAGGACGTCCATGTGTGTCCGTAAGCATACAAAGGACGTCTGTGGCTGTCCGTGTGTGTCCGTCAGCACACACAGGACGTCTGTGGCTGTACATCAGTACACATATCAGCACGTTGGTCCTTGGACTCTGCACGCTGGCCCTTCCCGTAGACTGTTTGGGTGATTTTGGCCCATGTAGGCTATCTGTTCAGTACACACAGGACGTCCGTGGGTGTCCACCAGCACACACAGGACGTCCGTGGCAATCCGTGTGTGTCCATCAGCACACACAGGACGTCAGTGGCTGTCCATCAGTACACATATCAGCACGCTGGTCCTTGGACTCAGCACGCTGGCCCTTCCCGTGGACTGTTTGGGTGATTTTGGCCCACGTGCGCTGTCTGTTCAGTACAGACAGGATGTTTGTGGGTGTCCGTCAGCAGACACAGGACGTCCGTGTGTGTCCGTCAGCACACACATGACGTTCGTGGCTGTGCGTGTGTGTCCGTGTGTGTCCGTCAGCACACACATGACGTCTGTGGCTGTCCATCAGTACACATATCAGCACGTTGGTCCTTTGACTCCGCACGCTGCCCTTCCTGTTGACTGTTCGGGTGATTTTGGCCCTTGTGGGCTGTGTGTTCAGTACACACAAGACGTCCGTGGGTGCCCGCCAGCACACACAGGACGTCCATGGCTGTCCGTGTGTGTCCGTGTGTGTCCGTCAGCACACACAGGACATCCGTGGCTGTCCCTCAGTTCACATATCAGCACGTTGGTCCTTGGACTCAGCACATTGGCCCATCCTGTGGACTGTTTGGGTGATTTTGGCCCACGTGGGCAGTCTGTTCAGTACACACAGGACGTCCGTGGGTGTGCGCTAGCACACACAGGACGTCGGTGGCTGTCTGTGGCTGTCCGTCAGCACACACAGGACATCCGTGGCTGTCTGTGTGTGCCCGTGTGTGTCCGTGTGTGTCCGTCATGACACACAAGACGTCTGTGCGTGTCCTTCAGCCCAAACAGGACGTCAATGTGTGTCTGTCAGCACACACAAGACGTGTGTGGCTGTCTGTGTGTGTCTGTCTGTATCCGTCAGCACACACAGGACGTCTGTGGCTGTCCATCAGTACACATATCAGGACGTTGGTCCTTGGACTCAGCACGCTGGCTCTTCCTGTGGATTGTTTGGGTGATTTTGGTCCACGTGGGCTGTCTGTTCAGTACACACAGTACGTCCGTGGGTGTCCGCCAGCACACACACGACGTCTGTGGCTGTCAGTGGCTGTCCGTTAGCACACACAGGACATCCGTGGATGTTTGTGTGTGTTTGTGTGTGTCCGTGTGTGTCCGTCAGCACACACAAAACGTCTGTGTGTGTCCATCAGCACACACAAGACGTCCGTGGCTGTCTGTGTGTGTCCATGTGTGTTCGTCAGAACACACAGGACATTTGTGGCTGTCCATCAGTACACATATCAGCACGTTGGTCCTTGGACTCAGCACACTGACCCTCCCTGTGGACTTTTTGGGTGATTTTGGCCCACGTGGGCTGTCTCTTCAGTACACATAGGACGTTCGTGGGTGTCCGCCAGCACACACAAGACATCCGTGGCTGTCTGTGGCTGTCCGTCAGCACATACAGGACATCCGGGGCTGTCTGTGTGTGTCCGTGTGTGTCCGTTAGAAGACACAGGACGTCCGTGGCTGTCCATCTGTACACATATCAGCACGCTGGTCCTTGGACTCAGCATGCTGGCCCTTCCTGTGGATTGTTTGGGTGATTTTGGTCCACGTGGGCTGTCTGTTCAGTACACACAGGACGTCCGTAGGTGTCCGCCAGCACACACAGGACGTCCGTTGCTGTCTGTGGCTGTCCGGCAGCACACATAGGACGTCCGTTGATGTCCGTGTATGACTGTGTGTGTCCGTGTGTGTCCGTGTGGGTCCGTCAGCACACACAGAACGTCTGTGTGTGTCCATCAGCACAAACAGGACGTCTGTGGCTGTCCATCAGCACACACAGGACATTCGTGGCTGTCCACCAGTACACATATCAGCACGTTGGTCCTTGGACTCAGCACGATGACCCTCCCCATGGACTGTTTGGGTGATTTTGGCCCACGTGGGCTGTTTGTTCAGTACACAGAGGACGTTCGTGGTTGTCCGCAGCACACACAGGACGTCCGTGGCTGTCTGTTAGCACACACAGGACGTCCGTGGCTGTCCATCAGTACACATATCAGCACGTTGGTCCTTGGACTCAGCACGCTGGCCCTTCCTGTGGATTGTTTGGGTGATTTTGGTCCACGTGGGCTGTCTGTTCAGTACACACAGTACGTCCGTGGGTGTCCGCCAGCACACACAGGACGTCCGTGGCTGTCAGTGGCTGTCCGTTAGCACACACAGGACGTCCATGGATGTTTGTGTGTGTCTGTGTGTGTCCGTGTGTGTCCGTCAGCACACACAGAACGTCTGTGTGTGTCCATCAGCACACACAAACGTCCGTGGCTGTCCGTCAGAACACACAGGACATCCGTGGCTGTCCATTAGTACACATATCAGCACGTTGGTCCTTGGACTCAGCACACTGACTGTCACGCCCCCAATCCTGAATAGGATTGTCGGGACGGCCATGGTTCGAGGAAACATGCAAGCCAGTCTTAGGACATCAAGGCAAGCGTTCCATGGTCGAGAAAGAAGGTTAAGGACATAAGGAAACTTAGACTTAACCTTATACAAGCTAAGAGACAGCTAGGACGAGTAAGACGGTTGCTGGACGAAGTGGACGAGTAGCTCGGCCAGCTCAATGAAGCTAGGTTCAGTTCACACCAGCTCAGTCCCTACTAAGTCAGCTCCACTAGCTGGACTACTAGCTCACTCAGTTGAGGCAGCTGAGAGTCAGCTCATCTCAGCTAGACGGACTGTCCGGGCTTTAGGCCGATGGTCCGGGTCCGGGTCAGTGGCGGGCTGTGAGGTCCGGCCATGAGGCCATGGGCTGTTGGGTCTTTGGACAAGGCCGTGGGCTAAGTCCAGGAGGCCTGGGGCGTGGGTTGGGCTTGTGACCGACCCCAAACCCAATCAGAAAGGGCGAAGGGATGCAAGTGGCCGAAAGGGGACAACCCTTGGCCGATGGTGCCCATTCGCTAGCAAGTCGTGCCTGTTCGTGGGGCAAGACTTACCCCCTCGTTTTCTATAAATATGGGGGCTCTCTGGTCGATTTCATTATCCAATTCCAGAGTAAAATACTCAGAGAAAAACGTAGAGAAAGAAAGAGAGAAAGAGAGAGTTCCGGCCAAGAGAAAGGCCGATTGTGGTGGTGTTGTGTTCCGGCGACTCTGATCGTTTGAGAACTAACTCCGGTGAAGAATGGGAGATCAAGACAAGGAGAAGAGCATGGAGAACCCAGACGTGGTTCTCAAGGTATGTGATGGGCCGTGGCTCCATCAGACCGAACGGACGGTCCATGCGACCGCACCGTGGCTCTGCTCTGTTTCAATTCGTTTCTCTTCTCTTCTCTCTGGTTAAACACGAAAGGTTGTGTTGGTTGAGTCCAAGGGACACGTCCCTAGGCTTTGGCCGAACATAACCAAACCGCTAGCCTAGACACGGGTCGGTTAGTCGGATGATCCGATCGCACCAAGACTGGGCGGTTAGGACGAACGGTTGGGAATGACCCAAAGGGCACGAGTTGTCAAGAGTCATGAGTGTCCAAGAGGCACGAATGGCCAAAGGGTGCATGTTCCAAACGGTGTCTTTCGGGACAGGTTAGGACCGATCCTTATGGATCAGCCTATGGCTTGTCTAGTTAAGACAAGGTCACGGTTTGTCTAAGCCAAGGTAGAGTCGCAAGGTCTGACCGGTTGCTAAGCCTTCCGGATTAGGCTTGAGGCTTACTCGGCCGATTGGATCCAGGCCTAAGGCCGGATCAGGTAAGGGAGTCCGTTGGGCCATTGAGCCGGACTCCATTGGCCGGTCGCACCTAGATTCTATCCGGTTAGACGGATTGGTCTTTGGGGACGATCCGGATCTGTTCGTGTGTTCTGTTTATCTATTCTGGACTATCTATCTGATTCTAAGTCAAGGGGTGGTTGGTTGAATGACTTAGGATACGGTAGGTAGGTTCATACGTTTTATGATTATGTTGACTGAGGTTTATCTAAGTTCTAGGAACCAAGCCAAGCATTGTGGAATCAATCCGTTCTATTCTCGGTTATGATTAATGCTTATCTGGTTGTGGTTTCAGGAACTAAGGATGGTTCTGGTCAAGCCAAGGAGCCGTGAAGGCTCGGTCAGTGAGAGGCTGTGTAACGTGTGGTTAGATGATGCTAGGGATGAACTAGTGATTGTCTATGAGACTGTTAAGAAGTTGTGTATTGAATCTCATGTTTCTAAGTAATACAAAGTTTATACATTGTTATTCCGCTGTGCAATCTGTTCCTTTGTTTATGAACCTCATATTCGAATATGACTTAGTAAATAAAAGACTTAAAATGGATCAAACAAGCAAAGAAATTAATAAGTAAGCCTGCGGACTCCATAAGGTCGAGAGGCCAGGGTTCGGGTCTTACAAGTTGGTATCAGAGCATGCTTGATTCTAGGATAGTTGGGTTATGCAGTCCACACACACACACGCAGCCAGCTGATTAGGTCTCACGGTGAGGTTTGATTGCTTAGTCTAGGGATTGTTTTGTTCTGTTTATGTTAGTGTGTTTCGTACTAACATTGTCTGAATCCTTAGGCTGGAAAAAGCAAGTCGGGAAAGTCCCGAAGGAGTAAGAAAACAGCCGGTCAGTCTAGTCAAGTGGCCATGGACGGGACCAATCTATCCGGATTGCAAACCGATCCGGCCGCGGCTGACACTAGAGACGTGTTGCCAACTGATCAGGCTAACCTTACGGGGACGCAACAGGATGGTCAGGAACATCGGGAGAGTGATGAGGAAGTGGAATCCTCGAACGCTAACCGTGATCGTGACCAGCATGAGAGAGTGGCCGATGGAACGGCTAATGTGCCCGCAACACTGTCCAAAGAGGACTTGTTAGAGGCCATGAAGGTAATGGGGACTCAGGTGGCGGCTATGGCTCAACTGTTCACGCCACTAGTGAACTCCTCGGTTGGCCAGGCTACGCCTGTGGCTACGACCACCCCCAACACTAATGGTCCAGTTGTGGAAACGGTTGAGGTGATCGAGATCGATCCACCGGAAAAGTCTGAAAAGAAGGTGGACTATCTGAGTCTGCTTCAACATTTATCCAGGTTGGGTACGAAGCATTTCTCCGGTAGCACCAACCCTATTGTGGCAGACGAGTGGAGGAGTAGGCTGGTCCGAAACTTTCAATCAACTCGCTGTCCAGAGGATTACAGACGAGAGATTGCGGTTCAGTTCCTGGAAGGGGACGCGCATAATTGGTGGCTTGCAGTGGACAAGCGCACCAGTGGGAGTTTGGAAAGTTTTGCGGACTTTGAAGTTGAGTTCAACCGCAAATACTTCCCTGCTGAGGCTTGGGATCGTCTGGAAGCTCAGTTTCTAGATTTGGCCCAAGGCCGCAGGACCGTACGAGAGTACGAAGAAGAGTTCAACCGGCTCAGACGGTTTGTTGGAAGAGAGCTGGAGGACGAGGCAGTCCAGGTCCGTAGGTTCATCCGAGGCCTAAGGCCAGAACTGAAGACCCATTGCCCGATCCGCACTTTCAACACCGTTGGAGAACTGGTGGAACGGGTGGCTTTGCTAGAGACTAACTTGGCTGAAGAAGCTAAGCTTAAGGCTAAGTCACAGTCTGGCCCGTCGGGTAAGACAAATGATAAAAAGAGGAAGTGGGACCAGGTGGACGGAGGTAAGACCTCTGGTGGCCGACCTACATGTCCCAAGTGTGGAAAGAATCATCCCGGTGAGTGCTGGAAGGCCATGGGGGCTTGTGTGCGATGTGGCAGCATGGATCACACGATCCAAAACTGCACTCGACCAAACCGATTCTCAGACCAGTCCAGTGGCAGCGGCTCCGTGACTTGCTTCCTATGTGGCAAGACTGGACACTACAAGTCGGACTGTCCTAAGCTACAAGGAGGACAAGGGAAGGGCCGTGGAGACACAGGCAAGTCGACCCAGAGTAGGCCGACCACAACACCAAGGGTGTATGAGCTGTCCCGGGACGACGGCGCTTCTGGATCGTTTGATTCGATCTCTGGTAATTCCTAAATTTTTCTTTTTACATTCAAGTAGAAAATGCTTGGTATGGAACCTAGAATGTCTAGGGGATTCTGATGGGGGTCTCTGTTAGGAACCCTCATGATTGGTGGTGTGGAAACCCACGTACTTTTCGACACAGGGGCTACACATAGTTTTGTGAGTCCGGGACTGGTCGGAAAGGGTCTGTTCTGTCTGGACGCTGGAGATAATTTTGGGATAGTGAGGGCGGCCGGAGGGCAAGCCATGAACTCACTAGGTCTCATGTCAAATATCCCAGTGTCAATACAGGGAAAGGTATTCCCTGTGGATTTGGTCTGTGTCCACCTAAAGAATCACGAAGTGATCCTAGGTATGGACTGGTTGGGAAAGTATCGGGCCACTCTCGATTGCCATAGAGGTCGTGTGCAATTGGAGACTGGGCTTCGACCGATCCAGTACCAATGTCTGTGTCCGGCTCAAGAGAAAGTAGTGGTTTCAGCAGTTCGAGCGATTCGGATGTTGGAACAGGGTTGTCAGTCCTTTTTGGCTACAATTACAACTACAGAGCCGGGCAGTTCTGTCTGTCTGAAAGACCTTTCAGAGGATTCGTTGGTGTCGAAGTTCCCAGATGTGTTCCAGGTACCTCAGGGTGTCCCCCCTGATAGGTCGGATCCATTTACGATTGAACTAGAGCCAGGGACAGCTCCGCTGTCCAAGAGTCCGTACCGAATGGCTCCGGCCGAGATGGCCGAGCTAAAGAAGCAATTGGAAGAATTCCTTGACAAGGGGTTCATACGGCCAAGTAGCTCCCCTTGGGGTGCACCAGTCCTCTTTGTGAAAAAGAAGGATGGTAGCATGCGTCTGTGCATCGACTATCGAGGGTTGAACAGGGTCACTGTGAAGAACAAGTACCCATTGCCCAGGATAGACGAGCTGTTGGATCAACTCAAAGGAGCCAAGTGGTTTTCCAAGATTGATTTGGCTTCAGGGTATCATCAGATCCCTATAGAGCCAAATGATATTAGGAAGACGGCATTTAGGACCAGGTACGGTCATTACGAGTTCGTAGTGATGCCGTTCGGTCTGACCAATGCACCTGCCGCTTTCATGAAAATGATGAACAGCGTGTTCCGGGATTTCTTGGATGAATTCGTGATCATCTTCATTGATGATATCCTAATTTATTCCAAGGATGAGGAATCTCATAGGAAACACTTGAGAGCCGTGCTGGAACGATTACGAGAACACAAACTCTATGCTAAACTCAGTAAATGCAGTTTTTGGCAGAAGAGTATTGGGTTCCTCGGCCATATTGTTTCCGATCAGGGCATCTCGGTGGATCCAGAGAAGATCAGGGCAATCAAGGATTGGCCCCGACCCCGCAGTGCCACGGAAGTCAGAAGCTTCTTAGGGCTGGCAGGTTACTATAGGAAGTTTGTGAAAGGATTCGCAAGCTTGGCTCAGCCTATGACGCGGTTGACTGGGAAGGACGTTAAGTTCACATGGGCTGAAGAGTGTGAGGAATGTTTCTCCGCACTTAAGAACATGCAGACTAGCGCACCCGTCCTGGTGCTTCCGGAGGCCGATCAACCATATGTGGTCTATACGGACGCGTCCATCACAGGACTAGGTTGCGTATTGACCCAGCATGGGAAGGTCATTGCCTATGCGTCCAGGCAGTTGAGGAAACATGAGGGAAACTACCCCACCCATGATCTCGAAATGGCTGCGGTAGTATTCGCCTTAAAGATTTGGCGATCATACTTGTATGGCGCCAAAGTTCAGATACTTACGGACCATAAGAGTCTTAAGTATATATTCACCCAGCCTGAGTTAAACTTAAGGCAGAGGAGGTGGATGGAATTCGTAGCTGACTACGATTTAGACATCACCTACTATCCGGGAAAGGCTAATCTGGTAGCAGACGCTTTGAGCCGGAAGAGGGCTGATGAATCGGCCGAACGGGAGGCGGATGACCTGGACGGTATGGTCCGTGCTCTGCGGCTGAACGTGCTGACTACGGCAACCGAAGCTTTGGGATTGGAGGCGGTTAACCAAGCCGACCTGCTTACTCGAATCCGGTTGGCTCAAGGTCAGGACGAGAACCTGAATAAGGTTGCTCAGAATGATAGGACGGAGTACCAGACTGCAAAGGATGGTACCATCCTAGTAAACGGACGGATCAGTGTTCCTAATGATAGAAGTCTAAAGGAAGAGATTATGAGGGAGGCTCATAAGTCCAAATTCTCGGTTCATCCTGGTGCGACCAAGATGTACCAGAACCTTAAGAAATTCTATCATTGGATCCGTATGAAGGCAGATGTCGCGGAGTGGGTGGCCAAGTGTTCCACTTGCCAACTCATCAAAGCAGAACATCAGGTGCCTAGTGGGTTATTGCAAAGCTTGCCTATTCCGGAATGGAAATGGGATCACATCACAATGGACTTTGTGACCGGGTTCCCTACCACAAGGAATAAGAAAGATGCGGTTTGGGTTGTAGTTGATCGACTAACCAAATCAGCACACTTCCTGGCTATCAAGAAGTCGGATGGGGTAGATCAGATTGTACGTAAGTACATTGATGAGATCGTCCGACTACATGGTGTGCCGGCAAGCATAGTTTCAGATAGGGATTCAAGGTTTACATCTTACTTCTGGAAAGCTTTCCAAAAAGCTTTAGGAACAAGAGTGAACATGAGTACAGCCTATCACCCACAGACTGATGGACAGTCGGAACGTACGATCCAGACGTTGGAAGATATGTTGCGAGCATGTGTTTTAGACTGGGGTGATTCCTGGGAAAAACATCTACCTCTGGTAGAATTTGCTTACAACAATAGTTTCCATAGTAGTATTTGCATGTCGCCATACGAAGCTCTGTATGGGCGTCCATGCAGGACACCCTTATGCTGGACCCAAGTTGGGGAACGCAGCATGATTGGTCCGGAGATTGTCGAAGAGACAACCGAAAAGATCAAGTTCTTGAGGGACAAGGTGAGACAGGCACAAGATCGCCAAAAGAACTATGCAGATCGAAGGAGGAAAGATCTCGAGTTTCAAGTAGGTGACTTGGTGTATCTCAAAATGATTACCTTCAAAGGACGAGTCCGAATTTCCAGGAGACGGAAGTTAGACCCGAGATACTTGGGGCCGTTCAAGGTCATTGAAAGAGTTGGGATGGTGGCCTACAAGTTGGACTTGCCGGCCAAGATGGACGCATTTCATAATGTGTTCCACGTCTCCCAACTTCGGAAATGTTTGACGGACCAAGACATCGCTCTTCCTGCCATTCCAGACAATCTGGGTAAGAACCTAACCTTGGAAACGAGGCCAGTTCGAATCATAGATAGGATGGAAAAAGCAACAAGGAAGAAGACGGTCCAGATGGTCAAGGTCGTCTGGGACTGTAATGGTCAGGATATAATCACTTGGGAAACCGAAGCTAGAATGAAAGCAGAGTACCCAGAGTGGTTGGATCAGTTTGTTTCCGAGGAAGCATTCGATTCGGATTCGAGGACGAATCCATCCCAAGAGGGGAGACTTGTCACGCCCCCAATCCTGAATAGGATTGTCGGGACGGCCATGGTTCGAGGAAACATGCAAGCCAGTCTTAAGACATCAAGGCAAGCGTTCCATGGTCGAGAAAGAAGGTTAAGGACATAAGGAAACTTAGATTTAACCTTATACAAGCTAAGAGACAGCTAGGACGAGTAAGACGGTTGCTGGACGAAGTGGACGAGTAGCTCTGCCAGCTCAATGAAGCTAGGTTCAGTTCACACCAGCTCAGTCCCTACTAAGTCAGCTCCACTAGCTGGACTACTAGCTCACTCAGCTGAGGCAGCTGAGAGTCAGCTCATCTCAGCTAGACGGACTGTCCGGGCTTTAGGCCGATGGTCCGGGTCTGGGTCAGTGGCGGGCTGTGAGGTCCGGCCATGAAGCCATGGGCTGTTGGGTCTTTGGACAAGGCCGTGGGCTAAGTCCAGGAGGCCTGGGGCGTGGGTTGGGCTTGTGACCGACCCCAAACCCAATCAGAAAGGGCGAAGGGATGCAAGTGGCCGAAAGGGGACAACCCTTGGCCGATGGTGCCCATTCGCTAGCAAGTCGTGCCTGTTCGTGGGGCAAGACTTACCCCCTCGTTTCCTATAAATATGGGGGCTCTCAGGTCGATTTCATTATCCAATTCCAGAGTAAAATACTCAGAGAAAAACGTAGAGAGAAAGAAAGAGAGAAAGAGAGAGTTCCGACCAAGAGAAAGGCCGATTGTGGTGGTGTTGTGTTCCGGTGACTCTGATCGTTTGAGAACTAACTCCGGTGAAGAATGGGAGATCAAGACAAGGAGAAGAGCATGGAGAACCCAGACGTGGTTCTCAAGGTATGTGATGGGCCCTGGCTCCATCAGACCGAACGGACGGTCCATGCGACCGCACCGCGGCTCTGCTCGGTTCCTAATCCCCATCCGGCTCTCCTTATCTGTTTCAATTTGTTTCTCTTCTCTTCTCTCTGGTTAAACACGAAAGGTTGTGTTGGTTGAGTCTGTCAAGCCCCCAATCCTGGAAAGGATTGTCGGGACGGCCATGGTTCGAGGAAACGTACCAGCCAGTCTTAGGACATCAAGGCAAGCGTTCCATGGTCAAGAAAGAAGGTTAAAGACATAAGGAAACTTAGACTTACCCTTATAAGAGCAAAGAGACGGCTAAGACAAGTAAGACGGTAGCTGGACGAGATAGAGAAGTAGCTCGACCAGCTTAACTAAGCTAGGTTGAGTTCACTCCAGCTCAGCCACTACTAAGTCAGCTCCACTAGCTGGACTACTAGCTCACTCATCTGAGGCAGCTGGGAGTCAGCTCATCTCAGCTAGACGGACTGTTCGGGTTTTAGGCCGATGGTCCGGGTCCGGGTCAGTGGCGGGCTGTGAGGTCCGGCCATGAGGCCATTGGGCTGTTGGGTCCTTGGACAAGGCCGTGGGCTAAGTCCAGGAGTCTTGGGGCGTGGGTTGGGCTTATGACCTACCCCAAACCCAATCAGAAAGGGCGAAAGGATGCAAGTGGCCGAAAGGGGACAACCCTTGGCCGATGGTGCCCATTCGCTAGCAAGTCGTGCCTGTTCGTGGGGCAAGACTTACCCCCTCGTTTTCTATAAATATGGGGTCTCTCCTGTTGATTTCATTATCCAATTCCAGAGTAAAATTCTCAGAGAAAAATGTAGAGAGAGAGAGAGAGTCCTGGCCAAGAGATCGGCCGGAAAAGGGCCGGTCGTGGTGGTTTTGTGTCTCCGGCAAGGAGAATGGTTTAGGAGAGAGGAGGCCGTGTGGTTATGAATACCCAAGGCATAGAGAAAGGTCTGGAGAAGGACTCCAAAGCCGTGGTTCAGTCAGATAGGGTCAGTGGGTTAACCACCGACTCATCGGCTAAGACAATCGGACAGTCCGAACCGGTCTAGCCATGGGCGTTTGGATTGTGTCCTATTCTTCTCATTCTTTTCATCCAATTCTTCTTCTACTCCTTCTGTACATTGGCGTGGCCTGTTGATTTGTTGGGATTGGTTATAACCGTGGTTCTGGTTGAGTAATGCGGTCGCGGTCCATAACCGACGAGTTAGGCGCGCGCATGGTCTAAACCGGCCTCAGGTGATCCGATTGGATAGGGGCGGTTCTGTTCTGTTCTGAACGGTTGAAACCCTTCCCTGAACAGTCACAATGGTTCATTACTTGTGTAGGTTAAGGCGTGGTCCTTTGGCCATAGGCCGGACACACGTACGGACCAGACAGTCCCTACGGACGGTTAGGTCGAACGGTTGGAGCATCTGAATGGGTGCGAGATGCCAAGGGTCATGAGTTGCCAAGAGGCACGAGTGTCCAAAGGGTACTAGTTCCCAAAGGGTGTGAGTTCCAAACGGTGCCATTGGTTCAAGGCTTAGGCCAAACCAAGTGGACAGTCCGCGTCTGCATAGTCGAACGGACGGACGGTTAGTTTAACCAGAGTGTTGTGTCGCAAGGTCTGATCGGTTGCAAGGCAATCCGGTTTGGGCTTGGGCCTTTGGGTTGGATCAGGTAAGAAGGACCGTGAGCCTTTGGGCCGGACTTATAACTTGCCGATCGCACCTAGATCTTAACCAGACGGTTAGACGGGACAATGGACGATCCGGCTATGGTTGGATGGTTCTAGCCACAAAGGCTAAGTGGGATATCTTACAATCAACCTCGGGTTGGTGAGTAGGATAGGCGCCATATGCCTTATGTAGGGGGTAGACCCACATGATGGCAATGGAAGGCCAGTTATATCAGTACATGCTAAGTGGACGATGGCTTATCAAGTCTAGTGGTCGGATCATGTTTCATGACGATGGTTCGATGGCCGAACACTAGTATGGATAGTCACGATGCTGGAGTAAGAGTATTGATGTGATGCTTCTAGATATCAACCTTGGTGTTGATAGCTTCGAGATTGGCTAAGAGTCATGACGAAGTGTGTGGCTAGTACTATGTGTCGTAGACCATAGATACTGAGCCTAAGTGTGATTGTTCAAGGAAGGCCGTGTAAGATCTGATCATGGTTGAGTATGGACGACCTGACCTCTGAATGATGGTTCAAGGTGTCGGTCCTAACCTGATTACTGAATGCATCGGTTGGTATGAACAAATCATATATGTTGTCTGGGTTAAGTCCCAAGGCCGGTCAGGCCAGATGATGACTCATCAGTTCCAAGTCATGTGAGGATGGTTGGTTGATTGACTTAGGATCTAATGAGCTTTGTCAGTCCAGAAGATGGACTTGGTACTATTGCCTATAAGGCAAAAGGATTTTGGATTGTGCATGAGCCGAGAAAGGCCAGATGCAAACCCTTATCCTTTCAAAGACTTCTCAAAGGTTACTTATGTCTGTGGGGATGGTTGGTTGAATGACTAAGTACCTAGGGGAGCTGTTTGACGCAGGAGTCAAGATAAGGACCATAAGTAAGATCATTGAGTGATCATGGTCCAGCTGTTAAGCAAGAGCAATTCGAGTCAATGGAGGACCGATGAGCTAATAAGCTCCATAGATGTGGCAAAGGTATGATCTAGCATTTACTTATGTAGATCTAGATAGAATGGTTTAGGGGAATGGAACCTCAGAATCGTATGGCTTGGTTTGGGTTTAGGATTGACCTTTAAGCTAATTGGTAGTTGAGTAAACTGACCAAGGCTAAGGTGATTCGACCAGACAAGTGTTAGATTGGTTTTAGACCAATGGTTAACTAGAGAATATTCCGCTGCGTATCTGTTGAAAGGATCTAGGCTATTAATGACTAGGTAAGTCTTTAGCTAAGTCTAAGTTAGCCCTCGCCTTTAGGCGATATTATAAATAAAGGGCAGAAATTAAGAGGTTCGGCCAGGAAGTGGACCGAGCGACGTGAGGCATCGACCGCGGCCTAGGCGGCCGGGATCGGGTCTTACAAGTTGGTATCAGAGCATGCTTGATCCTGTTTAGGACAACGCTCTATGATGATGCATTCCATACCGAAATTATTTCCAAAACTATGATGACTATGAAACCTTAGTTGGGGTGAGCCAAGAAAGAGTTGAGGTAAGCTAGGGTATCATGCTTGTGAATTAGCGAATTCTAAGATGAACCGGCTTAGCCAAGATACATTTTCCAAGGGCAAGAACCTAAAAACAGAAAGGTTGGTCGATCTAGTATTTAGAAGTAATAGACGGGTTGGAAGGGATGGAAGCAATGCAAAACTTGTTTATGGATTACCTGGACAAGGGAAGTAACATGGACCAGAGAGTGGCTTAGGTTGAAATAAACGTGCAGCACTCTACTGAAGTTAAGTGTTATCCCTTGATGGCCGTTCATAATAAGTAAAGCATATGCAATGTTAAATCTGACTCAAAGGAGACACTACATGACCAGTACACGAGTCGACTTGTGATCAGATGGATCAGCTAGGACTCGGTATAGGTCAAGGTAGGTTTCCTTAGATCTAGTTGGATGGAATGAATCAATTCCAATCTGAATCCGTCCAAAGAAAGAATTGAGGAAACTCAGGGTGTTCGTTCCAATCATTGGAAGAACATGATGTTAAGTATCTTAGTATGATGGGGATTGAGGTATATTATAATTTCTGTTGTGAATGGTGTCAGCATTCGCAATAGTAAGACGCTTTGGAGAATGGTATGGGACATTTTCCAAATGTGTGATTAAACCGAAATGCTACTCATCTAGGTACCCACTGGAAGTGAAACGGGTGGCTTTGTTGGAGTCTAACTTGGCTGAAGAAGCTAAGCTTAAGGCTAAGCCACAGTCTGGCCCATCGGGCAAGACTAATGATAAAAAGAGAAAATGGGACCAGGTGGAAGGAGGTAAGACCTCTGGTTGCCAACCTGCGTGTTCCAAATGTGGACGGAACCATACCGGTGAGTGCTGGAATGCCAAGGGGGCTTGTGTTCGTTGTGGCAGCATGGACCATGGGGTTCAGAACTGTCCTCGACAGAACCCGCCTGGTAGAAGCGGCCAGATGACTTGTTTCTATTGTGGCCAGCAAGGATTTTTCCAATCGGAGTGTCCCAAGCTGCAAGGAAGTCAGGGGAAGGGCCGTGGAGACACAGGCAAGGAATCCCAAGGCAAACCAACCACAACACCAAGGGTGTATGAACTGTCACGAGACGACGGAGCTTCCGGATCTTTTGATTCGATCTCTGGCAATCTTTAAATTTATCTTTTTACATTCAAGTAGTAATGCTTGGTCTGGAACCTAGAAAGTCTAGGGGATTCTGATGGGGGTCTCTGATAGGAACCCTCATGATTGTTGGTGTAAAAACCCACGTACTTTCCGACGCAGGGGCTACGCATAGGTTTTGTGAGTCTAGGACTGGTCGGAAAGGGTCTGTTCTGTCTGTACGCTGGTGATAATTTTGGGATAGTGAGGGCAGCCGGTGGGCAAGCCAGGAACTCACTAGATCTCATGTCGAATATCCCAGTGCAGATCCAGGGAAAGGTCTTCCCTGTGAATATGGTCTGTGTCCACCTAAAGAATCACGAGATGATCCTAGGTATGGACTGGTTGGGAAAGTATCGGGCCACTCTTGATTGCCATAACGGTCGTGTGCAATTGGAGACTGGGCTTCATCCGATCCAGTACCAATGTCTGTGTCCGGCTCAAGAGAAAGTAGTGGTTTCAGCAGTTCGAGCGATTTGGATGCTGGAACAGGATTGTCAGTCCTTTTAGGCTACAATTACAACTACAGAGCCTGGCAGTTCTGTCTGTCTGAAAGACCTTTCTGAGGATTCGTTGGTGTCCGAGTTCCCAGATGTGTTCTGTTTGCTACAGGGTGTCCCCCCTGATAGGTCCGATCCATTTATGATTGAACCGGAACCAGGGACAGTTCCGCTGTCCTAGAGTCCGTTTCTTTGGCTCCGGCCGAGATGGCAGAGCCGAAGTTGACCATGTCCGAGAGAGGACCATGGTCACAGTACAACAAAGTCGGAGTTTGACCTACGGTTGAGAATGATCAAGTCTAGTAATGGACGAGGATCAGGCCACGACCTATTCGGAGATGGACATATGGTCGGGGTGAAACGGTCGAGTCGCTGAGTGGACCATGACCGGAATACGATCATGTCCGTAAATGGACCAGGATCAAATTATGACAAAGTCCAGTGAAGGACAGAAGTCAAGTCTAAGGCGTTTTTAGTCTGGAGGGACTAAGATCGCAATGTGGCCAAGCCTGAAAAGGTTGTGTCCGGTTAAGGGGATGATCCATTACGTTGTGGCTGAGGTCATGAACCTTATGGTCCATGAAGGACAAAAGAACCATAACAATCTGTTAGGACTTGTTGTAGGACAAGCAGCCTAAAGATTGGAACAAGTTCGTGAGGACTTGACTGGTACATCGAAGTGGTCATTTGGTGGTTTTGAATCAAGCTTGTTCTATTCTCTGATCAAGACTAGAATAAGTTTGGTTGGAATATTTTGTCTTGGGACAAGGTATAATCATCACCGGATTCGAGGAAGAATCCATTACAAATGAGGGAGACTTGTCACGCCCCCAATCCTGGAAAGGATTGTCGGGACGGCCATGGTTCGAGGAAACGTACCAGCCAGTCTTAGGACATCAAGGCAAGCGTTCCATGGTCAAGAAATAAGGTTAAAGACATAAGGAAACTTAGACTTAACCTTATAAGAGCAAAGAGACGGCTAAGACAAGTAAGACGGTAGCTGGACGAGATAGAGAAGTAGCTCGACCAGGTTAACGAAGCTAGGTTGAGTTCACTCCAGCTCAGCCACTACTAAGTCAGCTCCACTAGCTGGACTACTAGCTCACTCAGCTGAGGCAGCTGGGAGTCAGCTCATCTCAGATAGACGGACTGTTTGGGTTTTAGGCCGATGGTCCGGGTCTGGGTCAGTGGCGGGCTGTGAGGTCCGGCCATGAGGCCATTGGGCTGTTGGGTCCTTTGACAAAGCCGTGGGATAAGTCCAGCAGTCTTGGGGCGTGGGTTGGGCTTATGACCTACCCCAAACCCAATCAGAAAGGGCGAAAGGATGCAAGTGGCCGAAAGGGGACAACCCTTGGCCGATGGTGCCCATTCGCTAGCAAGTCGTGCCTGTTCGTGGGGCAAGACTTACCCCCTCGTTTTCTATAAATATGGGGTCTCTCCTGTTGATTTCATTATCCAATTCCAGAGTAAAATTCTCAGAGAAAAACGTAGAGAGAGAGAGAGAGTCCCGGCCAAGAGATCGGCCGGAAAAGGGCCGGTCGTGGTGGTTTTGTGTCTCCGGCAAGGAGAATGGTTTAGGAGAGAGGAGGCCGTGTGGTTATGAATACTCAAGGCATAGAGAAAGGTCTGGAGAAGGACTCCAAAGCCGTGGTTCAGTCAGATAGGGTCAGTGGGGTAACCACCGACTCATCGGCTAAGACAATCGGACAGTTCGAACCGGTCTAGCCATGGGCGTTTCGATTGTGTCCTATTCTTCTCATTCTTTTCATCCAATTCTTCTTCTACTCCTTCTGTACATTGGCGTGGCCTTGTTGATGTGTTGGGATTGGTTATAACCGTTGTAAGACCCGATCCTGGATTCCTCAATCCAACCAGACCGCGGCCTCACCAAACAATGCAACCAATTCCATCTTTCATATTCAAGTTCAAGTGATAAATAATTCTAAGTCTTTTTCAGAGTTTTGAGGTTCCAACATTGTGGGAACCGAAATTCGCACTGTCGATTTCCGTTTAAATAAGGAAACTAAGAAAACCCTAGTTTCCCAGAGGACCCGGATATCTGTTAATTACCACACGTCAAGCAATCAGAACACGAGAATAACAACGATAAAAATAAGAAATCGAAAAGAGAGCAAAGTAGATCTTATTCCGAATCTGCGTATGAGCGTTACAACAAGGTATAAGCCTGGGCTCGAGAGCTGTCGGCGAGATTCCTAGTTCTAGCAACCCTAAGACGGCTAAACCTAATTGAGTCGCAGCTCGAAATAACAAAAACGGAAAGTTGCCTAAATCGCTCTAAGTGCTAAGTTTGCTCTGAAAAAGTTCCTCTCCCTGCTCCTCGCCTAGGACTCCTTATATACTAGCTCCAAGGTCGGTTTACGCTTTTACTCTTCTGCCCTTAAGCCGTCATAGCAAAAAATGGAAATATTCCGTTTTTCCCGATCTTCACAATTATCTCCAAAACTTCCGTATTTATCCGCGGAAACTTGACATTTACCCTTCCTCGTGGGCCAAGCGTGAACCATGCTGTGGTTCACGGGCTTTTGGTTAGGAAAAATCGTAGGATGGGCCTCGAGTCGTGTTTTAGGTCCCTTTGGGCCGTCTTCCGACTCGACACGTTCACTACGAGTTTTCCGCGGTTTAGGATCCGCGAAGTTTGATCGATGAATTAGAATAGCGGGAAACATGGATTGATCTTGCTACGGTCTTCGGCAAATAGTATTCGAAGGTTTGACGAGAATGCAAGGACTGGTGTCGTCCCGCTTGGTCGCTACGTAGCGACCGAGCGATCGTCCCGTTCGGTCGCTACGTAGCGACCGAGCTTGGCTCGAGCTCGGTCGCTATGTAGCGACCAAGCGGGACGATCGCTCGGTCGCTACGTAGCGACCGAGCGGGACGATCGCTCGGTCGCTACGTAGCGACCGAGCTTTGGCTCGAGCTCGGTCGCTACGTAGCGACCGAGCGGGACGATCGCTCGGTCGCTACGTAGCGACCGAGCTTTGGCCCGAGCTCGGTCGCTACGTAGCGACCGAGCGGGACGATTGCTCGGTCGCTACGTAGCGACCGAGCTTGGCTGAGCTCGGTCGCTACGTAGCGACCGAACTTGGCTCGGGTTTGGTTTGTTCGGTTTGAATCCCAAAGGATACTTCTTCGTAAAAACCTCGTATAGGTTATTTTTACGAAAATTACATCCCTTCTTTTACTAACTCTTTTGGAAATACGATCTCCGAGGATTTTCGGGTGGTAATTCCGTCGTAACCATTTTTGACCCCAACAGTTAGCCCCCCAGCCCGTTAGGATCATGCATCGTAGGATCCTAGCGTGCGGTTAGGCATGTTTGGCAAGTTAGGCGTGATGGGTGGAATTAATATCCGAAAGTCCGAGCTTGAATAGTAAATCCTCATGTCTTATAAGAAGAGAGGTAACTTGTTCCATAATTTTTTCACTTTCTTGTTTTTCTCTAAGATCTTTCAAAAACTTTCTATCTTTCTCTCCACCCTTTTCCTCTATTCTCTCAAGAGAAGTGCAAAGATGTCGAGCAAGAAAAAGATTGCGAAAAAAGGGTATTCGTCCGCGAGCCCTTACGAAGAGCTCGTCGTTCCGAAGATGGAGTTCGTGCCTCACTCGGTGCATCCTGCCGAGAACGAGGCATGGTGGGTTGCTCATTATGGCTCGTTGACCCCTCCCAAGGAGAAGCCATTCCCGGTCCTGGTCCATCGTGGAGTCGAGGAAGAGGATGCAAGCAGGACTACTGACGAGTTTCTCGCGACGATGCGGTCATTCTACCACATCCCGGATGCTGTGGAGTTCCGGGTTCCCTGCCGCGGGGAATGTGCTAACAACCCCCCGGAGGGTTACTTTACTTGTTATGAGGCGTTCATAGTGCGTTGTCGCCTCTGGTTCCCCATACCCGAAATTCTCGTCCGAGTGTTGGACCGCTTCGAAGTCGCGATAAGTCAGTTGACACCCCTTGCCATTCAGCACCTTATTGGGATCTTGATCCTAAGCTATGAGCATGGCCTTTCCCTTTCCGTCGATCATTATGAAGCGCTTTTGAGGCTTCAACTTGTCAAGGATTCGGATAAGCATAGGTTTGTCCCTCGGAAATTTATGTCGGTGGTTAAGAAGTTTATTTCGAACTTCAACTCGTGGAAGAAGTTCTTTTTCTTTGTTCGTATAGACGCTGCATCCGTCGAAGAGAGTTGCATTCCATTGTTCCGGAGGTTGCCGAATGATCGTCCCTTCATCAACCCTTTTGCTCCGTTCCCCGAAGACATCATTTCGGTGAGGGATCTTCTCAGGAGTGGTCCCTTCTTCTGGACTTCTTTTACGCCGAAGAGGGTTCGGAAGGCACTGAGATTCGTGCAACCCGGTCCCGCTTTTGATGCGGACACGGGAAGCGACTCCGAACCCGACGACCAGAATCCCGTCGAAGCCCCGACAGCTGTGCCGGAGTCGAGCTCTTGGAAGGGAAAAGATGTCGATCTTGGCGACATAGAGTTTTCGATGGACGACTCTATGCTTCCAGGATGGGATCCGAACCTTGCTTACGGCGACGGGAGCGGTTCGAGCGAGGCCCCTATTCCGGATTTCGATGATTTCTTTGCTGGGCTGCCATCGGGTTTCGATGCTCCTCCTCCTACGAAAGAATCGGCGAGGCCGAGAGTCATTGCGGAAGGATCTCGCATCATCAATGGGGTTAGTTTTTTTTTGGGAATTTTTTAGTGATTATCCTATGTATGGATTTGTAACACGCCCATCGATTTTGCAGGGCCTGAGCTTGCTGGGCTCGGCCATCGAGGCGGGTCATAGAGAACCAATGGTCTACCGCTTCAAGGCGGAGAAAGCGGAGCGGGATCTTGCTCGCGTGCAAGGCGAGATGCTGGAGCGAGAGGCACAGCTTACTCGTGATCATGCGCGGGCTGTTCGTAGAGCGGAGAGGAAAGGCAAAAGAGAAATCGTTGAGGTGATGAAGACTCGCGCATCTCAGTTCCAGGTTGAGTATGGGAACCTTAAGAATGCCTTTACCTCGGTGGGCGACTTTCGCGAGTGCCGTGGTTCGGTCGGAAGTCTTTGGAGGACGCAAGCCAACGACTATGTGTTTGAAAAGGAAATGAGCTTGATGAAGAGTGGGATGAGTGACCGTGCCCACGCTGAGGCGCTTATCCCTCCGATCGACGAGAGGATTTAAGGGTTCTGGGATTCCATCCCGGTTTCTCCTGATACCGAGGAGGTCCCGATCGATTTTCACGATGGTGGCGAGGAAGTGGATCGTCCTGCGGATGCGTTTGGTGCTTCATTGTCCGGGGACTTTGACTTTGGAGTATGAGGGATGGATCAGTTATCCTTGTTTTCGGCCGAATGTGGCCCTATGAATTTGGATTTCGTTTAGGCCAAGATGGCCGTATTTGTATTTCCGGGACTGGCCGTTGGTGGCTTTGAATCCCTTGCCGCTTTACGCGGTTTATTTATATGATAAATGTTTTGTTTCGAGTTTTTCCTGAGTAGGGTTGAAGTAAATACGAGTTGTCGTCTCGTATGTAGTTCTAATTAGACGTTCAATCTGTTGGTTCGTTCGTGATTTTCGTAAAAATTATCTGTCTTTACGATTTTCGAGAACATTGAGATACGAACGGAGAGGCATGGTTTATGATCTCGTATCTTTTAGATATCATGCCTTGAGATGTTTGAGACCAGAGCGTTGGGTTTAGGGCAAGACCTAGGTTTACTTTCGGTTAAGGTTTGTGCGGTGACTAGCCGGCTATCGTTTTTCCTGTTGCGATTTCTTCCTGACTCGCACCGGTTTAAAGTCCGCGATATGTTCTCGGCTTATATGACTTGTATGGTACGAATCGAGCATCTTCTCAGAATCAACTGGAAGTGCTAAACCAAAATTTCGGATTTTTGTTGTAGCGCGCTTTTGTCCTTGTGCTGGACGTTTTTAAAGATCAAAAGAGTGATCGGATTGCGTTTGTTTAAGACGGCTGGCGTGTTCGTCGGGGCCAATCGACGAACGGGGTGTAAGGTTTTTGGTGGTCGCGTTCGGACAATTTGTTTAGCATTGTCCTCGAATTTTAACTTTTTGCGACGTCTCGCAGTTATTTTCGAGGATTATGCGTGTATTTTTGCGTGTTTGAAAGGTGATAATCTTTACGATTTTTGGGCCGGATGAGGCCGCAGACGAGCGTAAACTGAAGCGTAGGCGTTTTCGATAAAAAGACAGTGTATATTGTAAAAATTTTTATGTTTCTAAAAACTCGATTACAATAATGGCGATTGTGGGAGTATACGAGTATACGCACCCACTCCCCCCCCCCTTTTTAGAGAGGGGGATAGCTGAACTCGTCTTTTGACAAGCTGCCTACGTACCCCTTTCGAGGATCAAGCCATCTCGTAGTTCTGTTTCATGCCGCGAGTGTTCTTACTCGGCGGTTGGTGTCGCGATGTCCGCCTTGACCGTGTCGATCGTGGCTGGGTCGACGCTATTTTCCGGATGTTCCGGTTGAGTTGTCGCGTGGGCTTCGGATTTATGTCGAGCTTCGACGTCCGATGCGTTTGCGTTGACAGATGATTTTACTTCGTCCTTGTGCGGGGCGCTTTTGGCCGAAGATCGATCTATCTTCGCGCGTTTGCCGTTTGCAGAAGCCGTGATTTGCCTTAACTTATGCTCCGCGAGGAAGCATAGTCGCGACTGTTTTTGGCATCCCCAGATGGCCGCGACTCCGCTCGGCGTTGGGAACTTGAGACCCAGGTGGTAAGTTGACGGAACTGCCTGCATGGCGTTGAGCCATGGGGTTCCCATGATCACGTTGTAGATAGCGGGATGGTCGACTACCGCGAATTCGACGATTTTCGTGATCTCCTTGGCCATGACTGGCAATTGGATCGATCCGAGAGTCATCGACACTTCGCCTGAAAAACCCGTGAGTGGTTTTGGCGTTGGAATTACTTCTCCGAGTTCGATACTCATCCGCTTGAGAGTGTCGCGGAAGATTACGTTGACCGTGCTTCCCGTATCGACGAGTACCCTTCCGACTTCTAAATCTCGTATGACGAGATCTATGACGAGCGGGTCGCAGTGAGGTTGGTCGATACCGCCGGCTTCTTCCTCTGTGAAGGTGATCGAGCAGGAGACCATGTAGGCCAATTTGCGCTTGATTCTGCCTTCCGTTGGTAAGCCTTGATGGCCGACACGGTATCGCCGCAGTATTGAGATCCTCCGATGATCATATTGACTCTGCGACGATTGTTATCGTTCCCTTTGTCATCCGGCCTCCTACCGCGTTTATCCCCAGGTTGGTTTCGTTGAGGGGATTTTTCAGCGGGCGGATTTCTGTCCGTTTTTGGGGGCCGATCAGAATCGAGGATGAGATCCTTGACGCTAGTTACCTCCGAAAGCTCTCCAGCGAGTAGCTTCGCGGCCAGTCTTGCTCCCAAGACTTTGCAATTGGTCGTGGAGTGTCCTCGGGATTGGTGGAACTCGCAGAAGGTGTTCTCGTCGTACCCTTGATTGCGAGTCCATGTGTTGCCCGTGGTCCGGCCTTGATCCGAATTGATCGCATAGTTATGCGCCCCTTGGAGATCTTCCCCCTCGTGATGGACGTACTTGTCGTTACGAGAGTTCTTCTTTTTCCCCTTCGGATCCGCGTCTTTCGAGGATGGTCTTGCCGGCTTATGTTTTTGCGATAAGACTTTAGTTTCTTCCTCGACTATGATGTAGTCCGTTGCTTTGTGGAGGGCGTCCTGGATCGTTCGCGGTTTGTCGAGAGTTATCCATTTTCTGAATTTCGACTTGTACCAGAGCGTCTTTCTCAGCGCGTCGATGGCCACTTTGTCGCTTATCCCGCTGACCCTGGACATTATCAGCTTGAACCGACTGATAAACTCGCGGAGGGGTTCGTCTTCCCTCTGGGAGAGACTCCAGAGGTCAACATCGGAGGTTTCCCTGTCTATGAATACAGAGTACTGTTTGAGGAATTCCGATGCGAGCTGTCGAAAACTCCCGATGGTGTTGCGACGAAGGCGTGCGAACCATTCGAGCGCTGCTCCTTCAAGATTTTCGACAAACAGGCGGCAATAGCCGGCATCCTTTTCGCCGTCCTTCAGTCTTGCTCTTCCCATCGCGATGTGGAAAGCCTGAAGGTGCGCTTTCGGATCGGCCGTACCATCGTACTTTGGTACTTTGATTTTTCCCGGATCGGACACCCTCATGTCCGAAATGCGGCTGGTAAAGGGGGTCTTTCGAGCTCCTTCCAGCAGTCGATCGATCTCGGGGGCAGCACTAGTAGCATGATGGATTTGAGACTTTACGGCTCTCACTTCTGCCGCAGTCTTAGTGATGTAGTCGCGAAGATCGCGGATATCCGATGTCTCGTCAGTGGATTTCCGAGCCTGTCGGCGTTTACTGCGAGTGAGCTCGGTTTGCCTTTCGGCCAGCTCCTCTTGTTCGTTCCAATAGGCGACTTCTTCTTCTTCCGTCATTGGTTTTTCGAACGGGGAGCCTTCCCGAGCGGATCGGCTTCTAGTCCTTCTTGGATGTCTGTCGACATCCTCGTCGGTGTCGTTGGAGACATCGCTAGGATCCAGGTCAATATGTTCGGCTTCGTTATCCTCCGAGTCCTTTGCAGGGGGCGGAAGACTTTCAGAGTTCCCCTTTTCGATGGGAGATTTCTCGCTAGGGTTTTGACCGGAAGGTCGTTCCCGCGGATTTTGGTGGTTCCGCGGGGACGGATAGCTTGGGTCCTTGCCGTTAAGGTTTCAACCTGTTTGGTCAAGGTATTCACGAGCTTATCCTGTTCTTCCGACCTTTTTTCATAGGTGGCGAACATCTTTTTAAACTCCTCGAGAGTCGCGGCGTTGGCTTGCGCGTTGGCCGCAGATACGTCCGCTACCGGAGTGTGGAGATCGGTGCCGCTGCCTCCGTTAAGGGGAGTTTGCACGTTATCCGCGTCGTTGGTTGACATGTCTGACTGTGTGTGGCTTTTGCGGGTTAGATTGATCCGTAAGGCCCCCTCCTTCTAGCGCCAAACTGTGGGAACCGAAATTCGCACTGTCGATTTCCGTTTAAATAAGGAAACTAAGAAAACCCTAGTTTCCCAGAGGACCCGGATATCTGTTAATTACCACACGTCAAGCAATCAGAACACGAGAATAACAACGATAAAAATAAGAAATCGAAAAGAGAGCAAAGTAGATCTTATTCCGAATCTGCGTATGAGCGTTACAACAAGGTATAAGCCTGGGCTCGAGAGCTGTCGGCGAGATTCCTAGTTCTAGCAACCCTAAGACGGCTAAACCTAATTGAGTCGCAGCTCGAAATAACAAAAACGGAAAGTTGCCTAAATCGCTCTAAGTGCTAAGTTTGCTCTGAAAAAGTTCTCTCCTGCTCCTCGCCTAGGACTCCTTATATACTATCTCCAAGGTCGGTTTACGCTTTTACTCTTCTGCCCTTAAGCCGTCATAGCAAAAAATGGAGATATTCCATTTTTCCCGATCTTCACAATTATCTCCAAAACTTCCGTATTTATCCGCGGAAACTTGACATTTATCCTTCCTCGTGGGCCAAGCGTGAACCATGCTGTGGTTCACGGGCTTTTGGTTAGGAAAAATCGTAGGATGGGCCTCGAGTCGTGTTTTAGGTCCCTTTGGGCCGTCTTCCGACTCGACACATTTACTACGAGTTTTCCGCGGTTTCTAATCCGCGAAGTTTGATCGATGAATTAGAATAGCGGGAAACATGGACTGAGCTTGCTACGGTCTTCGGGAGATAGCATTCGAAGGTTTGACGAGAATGCAAGGACTGGTGTCGTATCGATGTTCGGAAAGGTTCAATCGCTACACCGCGACCGAACTTTGGCTCGAGCCCGGTCGCTACGTAGCGACCGAGCGGACGAGCGCTCGGTCGCTACGTAGCGACCGAGCTTTGGCTTGAGCTCGGTCGCTACGTAGCGACCGAGCGGGACGATCGCTCGGTCGCTACGTAGCGACCGAGCTTTGGCTCGAGCTCGGTCGCTACGTAGCGACCGAGCGGGACGATCGCTCGGTCGCTACGTAGCGACCGAGCTTGGCTCGAGCTCGGTCGCTACGTAGCGACCGAGCGGGACGATCGCTCGGTCGCTACGTAGCGACCGAGCTTGGCTCGAGCTCGGTCGCTACGTAGCGACCGAGCGGGACGATCGCTCGGTCGCTACGTAGCGACCGAGCTTTGGCTCGAGCTCGGTCGCTACGTAGCGACCGAGCGGACGATCGCTCGGTCGCTACGTAGCGACCGAGCGGGACGATCGCTCGGTCGCTACGTAGCGACCG
>NW_022610835.1:0-60929 GCF_000309985.2 Brassica rapa
GTTACAGTCGGGGGCATTCGTATTTCATAGTCAGAGGTGAAATTCTTGGATTTATGAAAGATGAACAACTGCGAAAGCATTTTCTGGTTGAGTGAAGATATACTTCAAACTCTTATGATCCGTGAAGACTTGGCCTTGGCACCATAGAGTTAAGATCGCCGTATCTTCAACGCAAACCGACCACAGCAGCCATTTCTAAATCGTGTGTTGGATAGTTTCCTTTGTGTTTCCTCAGCTGTCTAGACGCATACGCGATCACTTTGCCTTGTTGCATCAGAAACACCCCAAGTCCAACTTTGGATGCATCTGTGTAGACCACATATGGCTCGTTGTCCATTGGAAGAGCCAATACTGGAGTAGTGGTCAACATCTCCATGAGTTTGCTGAAACTCACTTCACTTCACAGTTTTCTGTCCACACAAACTGAACATCTTTCCCAGTCAACTTTGTCAACGGCTGAGCCATGCTAGCAAATCCCTTAACAAAACGCCGGTAGTATCCAGCCAGTCCGAGAAAACTCCTGATCTCCGTTGGGTTCCTTGGTCTTGGCCAGTCCACAATGCTTTGATCTTTTCTGGGTCGACAGACACTCCCTTGTCCGACACCACATGACCCAAGAAACCAATTTCTTTTTGCCAGAAACTGCATTTGCTAAGCTTGGCGTACAGCTTATGTTCCCGCAGTTTATCCAAAACCATTCTCAAGTGTTGCTCGTGATCTTTCTGATTCTTTGAGTAGATCAAGATGTCGTCTATGAAGACAATAACGAATTCATCCAGGTAGTCTCTAAAAACGTTATTCATCATCTTCATAAACGCTGCAGGGGCGTTGGTCAGTCCGAAGGGCATGACCACGAACTCGTAGTGACCATATCTTGATCTGAAAGCTGTCTTACGGATATCCTCTTCAGCAATCGGAATCTGATGGTATCCCGAAGCTAAATCAATCTTTGAGAAACAAGTAGCACCTCGGAGTTGGTCCAATAACTCATCTATCCTTGGGAGAGGGTACTTGTTCTTCACTGTGACTCTGTTAATCCCCCTGTAGTCGATGCATAGTCTGAAGCTACCATCTTTCTTCATCACGAACAAGACTGGTGCACCCCAAGGCGAGCTGCTTGGTCGCACAAATCCTTTCTCCACCAACTCATCCAACTGTTTATTCAGTTCGACATTTCAGCATTTCAGCCGGAGCCATCCGATACGGAGCTTTTGAGATTGGTGTTGTACCCGGCTCAAGCTCAATCGTGAAAGGATCAGAACGGTCCGGTGGTAATCCTGTCAAGGATTCGAACACGTCATCATACTCCTTTACAATCGGAATCCCTTCCAATTCAGCATCAGGTCCGACTTCCACAGTCGTGATTGAAGCCAGATAGGCCTCACACCCTTTTTCCAGCATTTGTTCTGCTTGAAGTGCTGAAATGATCAGACTCCCATTGATCGGTCTGACCCCTTGATAGACAAGCTTTCCATTGCCGATTTCAAACTGAACTCGGCCACGATGACAATCAAGATGTGCCTTGTATTTACTAGCCAATCCATTCCAAGGATCACATCGTATGATTTCACTGGGCAAATGACCAAGTCGGCTGGCATGTTCACTCCCCCGATCATCACAGAGACGTTTCGGATTTTTCCTGAAGTGTACATGATCTGACCACCAGCCGCCCGAACCGGTCTTACTTCTTCTTCTTCTTTCTGAAATCCTCCAATTCCAATCATCTCGGGTTGCACAAAGCAGTGAGATGCACCGGAATCAAACAGAACATGGGCTGCCACTCCACCCATGACTAAGGTCCCTACATATTCACCCGGAACACTAAGGACCTACTCTACAGACAAGCAATTTCACACAGAAATTCTTAAGGAAAAAGTGAGAGATAGGATGACTCACCAGTGATCGGACGAGACGTGCTTGGGTCCGACGACTCATCTCCAATGGTGTACATCCGCGGCATGATGGCCTGCCTCTTCGCAGCCGGCTGAGGCCCATCACTCGGACGCTTCCCAGCCGATTGTGCGTCCTTTGGACACTGATTCTTGAAGTGTCCAGTTTCCCCGCAGTTGTAGCACACGCGTTCCCCAGTACTCCTGTTCTGGCTCTTCGGCCTTTGATCTTCTTCAGGACAATCCCGCACCTTGTGATCCATACTTCCACAACGGTGACAAGCTCCCATAGCAGCACGGCACACACCAGAGTGCATCTTCCCACAAGTCGAACACGCACTGCGACTGGTTGCATTCGGCTTGCTGGAAGAGCCAGACTTCACCACCTTTTGATTCTTCCCCGCATGCTTACCAGGATGGACATGCGCCACTGAGCCAAACACTTTGGCTTCCTCACTGATTCCGCGCTTCCTGCTCCGCGGCCTTTTCCACCAGTTCGGCCACGGTATCATAGTTGCGGATCTTACAACGAGTTCGGAGATCAACCCTAAGTCCGCGCATGAATTTACGGACCAAGGATATCTCAGACTCTGCCTCATGCCCAGCATACTTCTTGAGGCTGTTGAACTCTACTTCATATTCCCTTACAGACATAGATCCCTGTTCCAGTCTGAGGAAGGCTCCCTCAAGTTGGTCAAATGCTTCCGGCGGAAAGTACTTCGCACGGAACTCGGCCTTAAAATTGGCCCAGGTGCACTTATCCTCACCAATCCGGGCAGAAACACCTCGCCACCAGGTGTGCGCATCACCGTCCAAGTAGTGGACAGCAATGTCCTTGTAAGCAAGAGGACAACGGATCGACTTAAAGTTCCGGCCTATCCTGTCAATCCATTGATCTGCTTCCACTGGTTTGGAACCACCCGAAAAGAACTTGGTTCCCAGTTTCTGCATGTGGTCCATGACGTTGAGATAAGACGGATTCCTAGCAACGTGTGCATCTTCTCCATCTTGCCACTTGCTCCGCCTCGTCCACAACAGGTGGAACCACTGGAGGTGCCATTATAGCCAGCACAGCTTCCAATCCAACAGCTCCAGCAGCAGCACCAGCGGCTGCAGCATTGTTCAAATTTGCTGCAATCTGAGCAGCATTCCGAGCCTCTTCCGTACCAGCTTCATTTCTGGCCACGTTGCTCGCAGACCCCTCACCAGTCTCATTCACAGTCCTTCTTGCGTTACGGTTACTTTTTGCCATCTGCAATCAGATCACAGGCAAGTTAGTCAAAACTAACTTGGGATCAGGACACGGAACATAGAATTTACCACGAGACGTCAGGCTTGGAAGGATGGTTTGCCCCAATAACCCACTATACTTAGATTGTCCTAGAACCGACTCCGCTCTGATACCACTTGAAAGGACCCGACCCATTTTTTCGTACCATCAGTACGAGTCTGGCTCGACTTCCTCGATCAGACTTGGGCCGTTTTCCTAATTTTCTTTACTTAGAATTATTTCCGAGTTTTAGTTCGTTTTCAGACAATCAAGCAAGCATAATAAGATTTGAATAGATTAACTGAGGTTCGAGTTAACAAGTGAGTTTGCTATAAGCTATTACAAGTTAAACTCGTCCTACATCTACCCAAATCCCCCATCCTTCCTTCCTGCCTTAGTCCTGCGGTCAAGCTATGTCCTTACCCTTTACGGGTCTGGTCCTGATCTGCATCCAAAACAAGGAGGCATAAGCAACAGTTTGCTTAGTGATGCGGTCATCCCGTCTCACTCAGCCATGTAAAGCAATCGAGTCAATCAATCAGTAAACGGACATGCTTATCATCAGTCAGTTACTTAGCCGACCCAATCGTCCCAAGCCAACGCGCCATCAGATTCAGACAAGCCCTAGCAGGCCATTATTGGCTCTAGGCGCATGATCTGATCCAGATGCGTCGATGGAAGGAACCGACTGTTCGGACCAAGCCAGAACTTAGCAGAAATTCGAATTAGACAAGCAATCAGTACATAGAACATTCCTATCATTCAGACTACGATTCAGTACGATAGGCTACGGTCACGCACTCACCTTTGTCTTAGAGTCGGTATGTTCTGTTTGATTCGGTCTCTTCTGACACCTCTTGAGCGGTTTCCGTCGGATCTTCGAACGTTCAGACAGTCGGAATCACCCCACAGACGATCGTTCTTGACTCGGACTTGATCAATCCAGCCAAATATCAAAAGTTCTCTCTTAATCGGACTTTTCTCTCTCTGAGTTCTTCTCTGGTTCTTTCTTTCTGTTTCCCGTACAGAAATGGCGAAATAAGACCAAGGAGACAATTAAAATGGGCAGTTGGGCGGTTTAGGCCCGAGGAACTGCAAAGATAACCGTTCCCGCTTATTTTCCACGCGGCTCTTTGTCCGTAACCGCCACCCCGCGCTCTAAAGCATGTCAGGGTGAGTTTTTCCCCTTTTCGGACCTTAACTGTTCCCGCCAGTTTTTACTTAGACGAAACTCGAGCTGAAGCTGACTGATGCAGTCGACAACTCTAACCGCCTTGTCCGAATCAGACCAATACTACTGAATCAGCTCATCTCAGCTTAGCCGACAGTCTTAACTGCCTTGTCTGATTTCCGAAATCTATGTCTAGCCGACCAGCTCAACCGTCATGTCCGAATCCGACAACACTTGTCCGGATCCGACCATTGCTGTCCAAAAATACCGCTTTGCCTGGATTTTCATCGAACAGGCCGAACACTACTGAGTTCCGCAAATCGAACGGCCTGGTCCAATAACCCGAGCGTAAGACCGACTGATGGAGCTTTGTTGGCTCAAAAACAGATCAGATCCTAGCTTTATTCGGGTACATGGTTCCGCTCCATCCACTACTAATCAGACTTCCGAACCAAGAACTCCCATCCACCCACGGTAAGTCCTTACAACTTTGGCCAGCTCTTTCAAGCATCATCAAACCCATTCAGTACGTTCCAACAGTCCGGCCAGTCAGTCCTCAGATCATCCTATCATCGATCTTCAGAACACGGTTCCAACAGTCCGGCCAGTCAAACCCAATCAGAAAGGGCGAAGGGATGCAAGTGGCCGAAAGGGGACAACCCTTGGCCGATGGTGCCAATTCGCTAGCAAGTCATGCCTGTTCGTGGGCAAGACTTACCCCCTCGTTTTCTATAAATATGGGGGCTCTCTGGTCGATTTCATTATCCAATTCCAGAGTAAAATACTCAGAGAAACCGTAGAGAGAAAAAAAGAGAGAAAGAGAGAGTTCCGGCCAAGAGAAAGGCCGATTGTGGTGGTGTTGTGTTCCGGCGACTCTGATCGTTTGAGAACTAACTCCGGTCAAGAATGGGAGATCAAGACAAGGAGAAGAGCATGGAGAACCCAGACGTGTTTCACAAGGTATGTGATGGGCCGTGGCTCCATCAGACCGAATGGACGGTCCATGCGACCGCACCGCGGCTCTGCTCGGTTCCTAAGTCCCATCCGGCTCTCCTTATCTGTTTCAATTCGTTTCTCTTCTCTTCTCTCTGGTTAAACACGAAAGGTTGTGTTGGTTGAGTCCAAGGGATACATCCCTAGGCTTTGGCCAAACCGCTAGCCTAGACACGGGTCGGTTAGTGGGATGATCCGATCGCACCAAGACTGGGCGGTTAGGACGAACGGTTGGGAATGTCCCAAAGGGCACGAGTTGTCAAGAGTCACGAGTGTCCAAGAGGCATGAATGGCCAAAGGGTACATGTTCCAAACGGTGTATTTCGGGACAGGTTAGGACCGATCCTTATGGATCAGCCTATGGCTTGTCTAGTCAAGACAAGGTCACGGTTTATCTAAGCCAAGGTACAGTCGCAAGGTCTGACCGGTTGCTAAGCCTTCCGGATTAGGCTTGAGGCTTACTCGGCCGATTGGATCCAGGCCTAAGGCCGGATCAGGTAAGGGAGTCCGTTGGGCCATCGAGCCAGACTCCATTGGCCGGTCGCACCTAGATTCTATCCGGTTAGACGGATTGGTCTTTGGGGACGATCGGGATCTGTTCGTGTGTTATGTTATCTATTCTGGACTATCTATCTGATTCTAAGTCAAGGGGTGGTTGGTTGAATGACTTAGGATACGGTAGGTAGGTTCATATGATTATGTTGACTAAGGTTTATCTAAGTTTTAGGAACCAAGCCAAGCATTGTAGAATCAATCCGTTCATTCTCGTATATGATTAATGCTTATCTGGTTGTGGTTTCAGGATCTAAGGATGGTTCTGGTCAAGCCAAGGAGCCGTGAAGGCTCGGTCAGTGAGAGGCTGTGTAACGTGTGGTTAGATGATACTAGGGATGAACTAGTGATTGTCTATGAGACTGTTAAGAAGTTGTGTATTGAATCTCATGTTTCTAAGTAATACAAAGTTTATACATTGTTATTCCGCTGTGCAATCTGTTCCTTTGTTTATGAACCTCATATTCGAATATGACTTAGCAAATAAAAGACTTAAAATGGATCAAACAAGCAAAGAAATTAATAAGTAAGCATTCGTATCCAGTTGGGTCAAGAGACCAGGAACGGGTCTTACACAAGCATTGTGGAATCAATCCGTTCTATTCTCGGTTATGATTATGCTTATCTGGTTGTGGTTTCAGGAACTAAGGATGGTTCTGGTCAAGCCAAGGAGCCGTGAAGGCTCGGTCAGTGAGAGGCTGTGTAACGTGTGGTTAGATGATGCTAGGGATGAACTAGTGATTGTCTATGAGACTGTTAAGAAGTTGTGTATTGAATCTCATGTTTCTAAGTAATACAAAGTTTATACATTGTTATTCCGCTGTGCAATCTGTTCCTTTGTTTATGAACCTCATATTCGAATATGACTTAGTAAATAAAAGTCTTAAAATGGATCAAACAAGCAAAGAAATTAATAAGTAAGCCTGCGGACTCCATAAGGTCGAGAGGCCAGGGTTCGGGTCTTACAAGTTGGTATCAGAGCATGCTTGATTCTAGGATAGTTGGGTTATGCAGTCCACACACACACATACGCAGCCAGCTGATTAGGTCTCACAGTGAGGTTTGATTGCTTAGTCTAGGGATTGTTTTGTTCTGTTTATGTTAGTGTGTTTCGTACTAACATTGTCTGAATCCTTAGGCTGGAAAAAGCAAGTCGGGAAAGTCCCGAAGGAGTAAGAAAACAGCCGGTCAGTCTAGTCAAGTGGGCATGGACGGGACCAATCTATCCGGATTGCAAACCGATCCGGCCGCGGCTGACACTAGAGACGTGTTGCCAACTGATCAGGCTAACCTTTCGGGGACGCAACAGGATGGTCAGAAACATCGGGAGAGTGATGAGAAGTGGAATCTTCGAACGCTAACCGTGATCGTGACCAGCATGAGAGAGTGGCCGATGGAACGGCTAATGTGCCCGCAACACTGTCCAAAGAGGACTTGTTAGAGGCCATGAAGGTAATGGGGACTCAGGTGGCGGCTATGGCTCAACTGTTCAGCGCCACTAGTGAACTCCTCGGTTGGCAAGGCTACGCCTGTGGCTACGACCACCCCCAACACTAATGGTCCAGTTGTGGAAACGGTTGAGGTGATCGAGATCGATCCACCAGAAAAGTCTGAAAAGAAGGTGGACTATCTGAGTCTGCTTCAACATTTATCCAGGTTGGGTACGAAGCATTTCTCCGGTAGCACCGACCCTATTGTGGCAGACGAGTGGAGGAGTAGGCTGGTCCAAAATTTCAATACACTCGCTGTCCAGAGGATTACAGACGAGACATTGCAGTTCACTTCCTGGAAGGGGACGCGCATAATTGGTGGCTTGCAGTGGACAAGCGCACCAATGTGAGTTTGGAAAGTTTTGGGGACTTTGAAGTTGAGTTCAACCCGCAAATACTTCCCTGCTGAGGCTTGGGATCGTCTAGAAGTTCAGTTTCTAGATTTGGCCCAATGCCGCAGGACCGTACGAGAGTACGAAGAAGAGTTCAACCAGCTCAGACGGTTTGTTGGAAGAGAGCTGGAGCACGAGGCAGTCCAGGTCCGTAGGTTCATCCGAGGCCTAAGGCCAGAACTGTAGACCCATTGCTCGATCCGCACTTTCAACACCGTCAGAGAACTGGTGGAACGGGTGGCTTATGCTAGAGACTAACTCGCTGAAGAAGCTAAGCTTAAGGCTAAGTCACAATCTGGCCCGTCGGGTAAGACAAATGATAAAAAGAGGAAGTGGGACCAGGTGGACGGAGGTAAGACCTCTGGTGGCCGACCTACATGTCCCAAGTGTGGAAAGAATCATCCCGGTGAGTGCTGGAAGGCCATGGGGGCTTGTGTGCGATGTGGCAGCATGGATCACACGATCCAAAACTGCACTCGACCAAACCGATTCTCAGACCAGTCCAGTGGCAGCGGCTCCGTGACTTGCTTCTATGTGGCAAGACTGGACACTACAAGTCGGACTGTCCTAAGCTACAAGGAGGACAAGGGAAGGGCCGTGGAGACACAGGCAAGTCGACCCAGAGTAGGTCGACCACAACACCAAGGGTGTATGAGCTGTCCCGGGACGACGGTGCTTCTGGATCGTTTGATTCGATCTCTGGTAATTCCTAAATTTTTCTTTTTACATTCAAGTAGAAAATGCTTGGTATGGAACCTAGAATGTCTAGGGGATTCTGATGGGGGTCTCTGTTAGGAACCCTCATGATTGGTGGTGTGGAAACCCACGTACTTTTCGACACAGGGGCTACACATAGTTTTGTGAGTCTGGGACTGGTCGGAAAGGGTCTGTTCTGTCTGGACGCTGGAGATAATTTTGGGATAGTGAGGGCGGCCGGAGGGCAAGCCATGAACTCACTAGGTCCCATGTCAAATATCCCAGTGTCAATACAGGGAAAGGTATTCCCTGTGGATTTGGTCTGTGTCCACCTAAAGAATCACGAAGTGATCCTAGGTATGGACTGGTTGGGAAAGTATCGGGCCACTCTCGATTGCCATAGAGGTTGTGCATATGGAGACTGGGCTTCGACCGATCCAGTACCAATGTCTGTGTCCGGCTCAAGAGAAAGTAGTGGTTTCAGCAGTTCGAGCGATTCGGATGTTGGAACAGGGTTGTCAGTCCTTTTTGGCTACAATTACAACTACAGAGCCGGGCAGTTCTGTCTATCTGAAAGACCTTTCAGAGGATTCGTTGGTGTCGAAGTTCCCAATGTGTTCTAGGTACCTCAGGGTGTCCCCCCTGATAGGTTGGATCCATTTACGATTGAACTAGAGCCAGGGACAGCTCCACTGTCAAGAGTCCGTACCGAATGGCTCCGGCCGAGATGGCCGAGCTAAAGAAGCAATTGGAAGAATTGCTTGACAAGGGGTTCATACGGCCAAGTAGCTCCCCTTGGGGTGCACCAGTCCTCTTTGTGAAAAAGAAGGATGGTAGCATGTGTTTGTGCATCGACTATCGAGGGTTGAACAGGGTCACTGTGAAGAACAAGTACCCATTGCCCAGGATAGACGAGCTGTTGGATCAACTCAAAGGAGCCAAGTGGTTTTCCAAGATTGATTTGGCTTCAGGGTATCATCAGATCCCTATAGAGCCAAATGATATTAGGAAGACGACATTTAGGACCAGGTACGGTCATTACGAGTTCGTAGTGATGTCGTTCGGTCTGACCAATGCACCTACCGCTTTCATGAAAATGATGAACAGCGTGTTCCGGGATTTCTTGGATGAATTCGTGATCATCTTCATTGATGATATCCTAATTTATTCCAAGGATGAGGTCTCTCATAGGAAACACTTGAGAGCCGTGCTGGAACGATTACGAGAACACAAACTCTATGCTAAACTCAGTAAATGCAGTTTTTGGCAGAAGAGTATTGGGTTCCTCGGCCATATTGTTTCCGATCAGGGCATCTCGGTGGATCCAGAGAAGATCAGGGCAATCAAGGATTGGCCCCGACCCCGCAGTGCCACGGAAGTCAGAAGCTTCTTAGGGCTGGCAGGTTACTATAGGAAGTTTGTGAAAGGATTCGCAAGCTTGGCTCAGCCTATGACGCGGTTGACTGGGAAGGACGTTAAGTTCACATGGGCTGAAGAGTGTGAGGAATGTTTCTCCGCACTTAAGAACATGCTGACTAGGCACCCGTCCTGGTGCTTCCGGAGGCCGATCAACCATATGTGGTCTATACGGACGCGTCCATCACTGGACTAGGTTGCGTATTGACCCAGAATGGGAAGGTCATTGCCTATGTGTCCAGGCAGTTGAGGAAACATGAGGGAAACTACCCCACCCATGATCTCGAAATGGCTGCCGGTAGTATTCGCCATAAAAGATTTGGCAATCATACTTGTATGGCGCCAAAGTTCAGATACTTACGGACCATAAGAGTCTTAAGTATATATTTACCCAGCCTGAGTTAAACTTAAGGCAGAGGAGTGGATGGAATTCGTAGC
The DNA here is from genome assembly GCF_000309985.2 of Brassica rapa. Taxonomy (NCBI): domain Eukaryota; kingdom Viridiplantae; phylum Streptophyta; class Magnoliopsida; order Brassicales; family Brassicaceae; genus Brassica; species Brassica rapa. The sequence continues at coordinate 10,308 of NW_022610835.1, forward strand.
TGACTACGATTTAGACACCACCTACTATCCGGGAAAGGCTAATCTGGTAGCAGACGCTTTGAGCCGGAAGAGGGCTGATGTATCGGCCGAACGGGAGGCGGATGACCTGGACGGTATGGTCCGTGCTCTGCGGCTGAACGTGCTGACTACGGCAACCGAAGCTTTGGGATTGGAGGCAGTTAACCAAGCCGACCTGCTTACTCGAATCCAGTTGGCTCAAGGTCAGGACGAGAACCTGAATAAGGTTGCTCAGAATGATAGGACGGAGTACCAGACTGCAAAGGATGGTACCATCCTAGTAAACGGACGGATCAGTGTTCCTAATGATAGAAGTCTAAAGGAAGAGATTATGAGGGAGGCTCATAAGTCCAAATTCTCGGTTCATCCTGGTTCGACCAAGATGTACCAGAACCTTAAGAAATTCTATCATTGGATCCGTATGAAGGCAGATGTCGCGGAGTGGGTGGCCAAGTGTTCCACTTGCCGACTCATCAAAGAAGAACATCAGGTGCCTAGTGGGTTATTGCAAAGCTTGCCTATTCCGGAATGGAAATGGGATCACATCACAATGGACTTTGTGACCGGGTTCCCTACCACAAGGAATAAGAAAGATGCGGTTTGGGTTGTAGTTGATCGACTAAACAAATCAGCACACTTCCTGGCTATCAAGAAGTCGGATGGGGTAGATCAGATTGTACGTAAGTACATTGATGAGATCGTCCGACTACATGGTGTGCCGGCATGCATAGTTTCAGATAGGGATTCAAGGTTTACATCTTACTTCTGGAAAGCTTTCCAAAAAAGCTTTAGGAACAAGAGTGAACATGAGTACAGCCTATCACCCACAGACTGATGGACAGTCGGAACGTACGATCCAGACGTTGGAAGATATGTTGCGAGCATGTGTTTTAGACTGGGGTGATTCCTGGGAAAAACATCTACCTCTGGTAGAATTTGCTTACAACAATAGTTTCCATAGTAGTATTGGCATGTCGCCATATGAAGCTCTGTATGGGCGTCCATGCAGGACACCCTTATGCTGGACCCAAGTTGGGGAACGCAGCATGATTGGTCCGGAGATTGTCGAAGAGACAACCGAAAAGATCAAGTTCTTGAGGGACAAGATGAGACAGGCACAAGATCGCCAAAAGAACTATGCAGATCGAAGGAGGAAAGATCTTGAGTTTCAAGTAGGTGACTTGGTGTATCTCAAAATGATTACCTTCAAAGGACGAGTCCGAATTTATGGGAGACGGAAGTTAGACCCGAGATACTTGGGGTTTCAAGGTCATTGAAAGAGTTGGGATGGTGGCCTACAAGTTGTACTTGCCGGCCAAGATGGACGCATTTCATAATGTGTTCCACGTCTCCCAACTTCGGAAATGTTTGACGGAACAAGACATCGCTCTTCCTGCCATTCCAAACAATCTGGGTAAGAACCTAACCTTGGAAACGAGGCCAGTTCGAATCATAGATAGGATGGAAAAAGCAACAGGGAAGAAGACGGTCCAGATGGTCAAGGTCATCTGGGACTGTAATGGTCAGGATATAATCACTTGGGAAACCGAAGCTAGAATGAAAGCAGAGTACCCAGAGTGGTTGGATCAGTTTGTTTCCGAGGAAGCATTCGATTCGGATTCGAGGACGAATCCATCCCAAGGGGGGAGACTTGTCACGCCCCCAATCCTGAATAGGATTGTCGGGACGGCCATGGTTCGAGGAAACATGCAAGCCAGTCTTAGGACATCAAGGCAAGCGTTCCATGGTCGAGAAAGAAGGTTAAGGACATAAGGAAACTTAGACTTAACCTTATACAAGCTAAGAGACAGCTAGGACGAGTAAGACGGTAGCTGGACGAAGTGGACGAGTAGCTCGGCCAGCTCAATGAAGCTAGGTTCAGTTCACACCAGCTCAGTCCCTACTAAGTCAGCTCCACTAGCTGGACTACTAGCTCACTCAGCTGAGGCAGCTGAGAGTCAGCTCATCTCAGCTAGATGGACTGTCTGGGCTTTAGGCCGATGGTCCGGGTCCGGGTCAGTGGCGGGCTGTGAGGTCCGGCCATGAGGCCATGGGCTGTTGGGTCTTTGGACAAGGCCGTGGGCTAAGTCCAGGAGGCCTGGGGCGTGGGTTGGGCTTGTGACCGACCCCAAACCCAATCAGAAAGGGCGAAGGGATGCAAGTGGCCGAAAGGGGACAACCCTTGGCCGATGGTGCCCATTCGCTAGCAAGTCGTGCCTGTTCATGGGGCAAGACTTACCCCCTCGTTTTCTATAAATATGGGGGCTCTCTGGTCGATTTCATTATCCAATTCCAGAGTAAAATACTCAGAGAAAAACGTAGAGAGAAAGAAAGAGAGAAAGAGATAGTTCCGGCCAAGAGAAAGGCCGATTGTGGTGGTGTTGTGTTCCGGCGACTCTGATCTTTGAGAACTAACTCCGGTCAAGAATGGGAGATCAAGACAAGGAGAAGAGCATGGAGAACCCTGACGTGGTTCACAAGGTATGTGATGGGCCGTGGCTCCATCAGACCGAACGGATGGTCCATGCGACCGCACCGCGGCTCTGCTCTGTTCCTAAGTCCCATCCGGCTCTCCTTATCTGTTTTAATTCGTTTCTGTTCTCTTCTCTCTGGTTAAACACGAAAGGTTGTGTTGGTTGAGTCCAAGGGACACGTCCCTAGGCTTTGGCCGAACATAACCAAACCGCTAGCCTAGACACGGGTCGGTTAGTCGGATGATCCGATCGCACCAAGACTGGGCGGTTAGGACGAACAGTTGGGAATGACCCAAAGGGCACGAGTTGTCAAGAGTCACGAGTGTCCAAGAGGCACGAATGGCCAAAGGGTGCATGTTCCAAACGGTGTCTTTCGGGACAGGATAGGACCGATCCTTATGGATCAGCCTATGGCTTGTCTAGTCAAGACAAGGTCACGGTTTGTCTAAGCCAAGGTAGAGTCGCAAGGTCTGACCGGTTGCTAAGCCTTCCGGATTAGGATTGAGGCTTACTCGGCCTATTGGATCCAGGCCTAAGGCCGGATCAGGTAAGGGAGTCCGTTGGGCCATTGAGCCGGACTCCATTGGCCGGTCGCACCTAGATTCTATCCGGTTAGACGGATTGGTCTTTAAGGATGATCCGGATCTGTTCGTGTGTTCTGTTTACCTATTCTAGACTATCTATCTGATCCTAAGTCCAGGGGTGGTTGGTTGAATGACTTAGGATACGGTAGGTAGGTTCATACGTTTTATGATTATGTTGACTGAGGTTTATCTAAGTTCTAGGAACCAAGCCAAGCATTGTGGAATCAATCTGTTCTATTCTCGGTTATGATTAATGCTTATCTGGTTGTGGTTTCAGGAACTAAGGATGGTTCTGGTCAAGCCAAGGAGCCGTGAAGGCTCGGTCAGTGAGAGGCTGTGTAACGTGTGGTTAGATGATACTAGGGATGAACTAGTGATTGTCTATGAGACTGTTAAGAAGTTGTGTATTGAATCACATGTTTCTAAGTAATACAAAGTTTATACATTGTTATTCCGCTGTGCAATCTGTTCCTTTGTTTATGAACCTCATATTCGAATATGACTTAGTGAATAAAAGACTTAAAATGGATCAAACAAGCAAAGACTTCGTATCCAGTTGGGTCAAGAGACCAGGAACGGGTCTTACAGTCCTTGTGTGTCCATGTGTGTCCATCAGCACACACAAGACGTCTGTGGGTGTCTGTCAGCACACACATGACATTCATGTGTGTCAGTCAGCACACACAGGACGTACGTGGCTGTCTGTTTGTGTCCCTGTGTGTCTGTCGGAAGACACAGGACGTCCGTGGCTGTCCATCAGTACACATATCAACACGTTGGTCCTTGGACTCGGCATGCTGGCCCTCCCCGTGGACTGTTTGGGTGATTTTGGCAGACGTGGGCTGTCTGTTCAGTACACACAGGACTCTGTGGGTGTCCGCCAGCACACACAGGACGTCTGTGGCTGTCTGTGGCTGTCCGTGTGTGTCCGTGTGTGTCCGAGTGTGCCTGTGGGCGTCCGTCAGCACACACAGGACGTCTGTGGCTGTCTATAAGTACACATATCAGCACGCTGGTCCTTGGACTCAGCACGCTGGCCTTTCCCGTGGACTGTTCGGGTGATTTTGGCACCCGTGGGCTGTCTGTTCAGTACACACAGGACGTCCGTGGGTGTCCGTCAGCACACACAGGACGTCTGTGTGTGTCCGTCAGCACACACAGGACGTCTGTGCCTGTCCGTGTGTGTCCGTGTGTGTCCGTCAGCACACACAGGACGTCTGTGGCTGTTCATCAGTGCACATATCAGCACGTTGGTCCTTGGATTCAGCACGCTGACCCTTCCCGTGGACTGTTCGGGTGATTTTGGCCCACGTGGGCTGTTTGTTCAGTACACACTGGACGTCCGTGGGTGTCCACCAGCACACACATGACGTCCGTGGCTGTCCGTGTGTCCAACTGAGTCCGTCAGCACACACAGAACGTTTGTGGCTGTCCATCAGTACACATATCAGCACGTTGGTCCTTAGACTCAGCATGCTGGCCCTTCCGTGGACTGTTTGGGTGATTTTGGCCCACGTGGGCTGTCTGTTCAGTACACACAGGACGTCTGTGGGTGTTCGCCAGCACACACAGGACATCCGTGGCTGTCCGTTAGCACACACAGGACATCCGTGGCTGTCCGTGTGTGTCCGTCAGCACACACAAGACGTCCGTGGGTGTCCGTCAGCAAACACAGGACGTCCGTGTGTGTCTGTCAGAACACACAGGACATGTGTGGCTGTCCGTGTGTGTCCGTCTGTGTCCGTCAGCACACACATGATGTCCGTGGCTGTCCATCAGTACACATATCAGCACGTTGATCCTTGGATTCAGCATGCTGGCCCTTCCTGTGGATTGTTTGGGTGATTTTGGTCCACGTGGGCTGTCTGTTCAGTACACACAGGACGTCCGTGGGTGTCCGCCAGCACACACAGGACGTATGTGGCTGTTTGTGGCTGTCCGTCAGCACACACAGTACGTCTGTGGATGTCCGTGTTTGTTCGTGTGTGTCCGTCAGCACACACATAACGTCTGTGTGTGTCCATCAGCACACATGACGTCTGTGGCTGTCCATCAGTACACATATCAGCACGTTGGTCCTAGTACTCAGCACGCTGACCCTTCCCGTTGACTGTTTGGGTGATTTTAGCCCTCGTGGGCTGTCTGTTCAGTACACACAGGACGTCCGTGGGTGTCCGCCAGCACACACAGGACGTCCGTGGCTGTCCGTGGCTGTCCGTCAGCACACACAGGACATCCGTGGCTGTCTGCGGCTGTCCATCAGTACACATATCAGCACGATGGTCCATGGACTCAGCACGCTGGCCCTTCCCCTGGACTGTTTGGGTGATTTTGGCCCATGTAGGCTGTCTGTTCAGTACACACAGGCCGTCCGTGGGTGTCCGTCAGCACACACAGGACGTCCGTGTGTGTCCGTCAGCACACACAGGACGTCCATGGCTGTCCGTGTGTGTCCGTCAGCATACACAAGACGTCCGTGGCTGTCCATCAGTACACATATCAGCACGTTGGTCCTTGGACTCAACACGCTGACCCTTCCCGTGGACTGTTCGGGTGATTTTGGCCCATGTGGGCAGTCTGTTCAGTACACACAGGACGTCCGTGGGTGTCCGCCAGCACACACAGGACGTCCGTGGCTGTTCGAGGCTTTCCGTCAACACACACAGGATGTTCGTGGCTGTCCGTGTGTGCACGTGTGTGTCTGTGTGTGTCCATCAGGACACACAAGACGTCCGTGGGTGTCCGTCAGCACACACAGGACGTCTGTGGCTGTCCATGTGTGCCCGTGTGTGTCCGTGTGTTTCCATCAGGACACACAAGACGTCCGTGTGTGTTCGTCAGCACACACAGGACGTGTGTGGCTGACCGTGTGTATACGTGTGTGTCCGTCAGCACACACAGGACGTCCGGGGCTGTCCATCAAGACACATATCAGCACGTTGGTTCTTGGACTCAGCACGCTGACCCTTCCCATGGACTGTTTGGGTGATTTTGGCCCACGTGGGCAGTCTGTTCAGTACACACAGGACGTCCGTGGGTGTCCGCCAGCACACACAGGACGTCCATGGCTGTCTGTGTGTGTCCGTGTGTGTCTGTCTGTGTCCGTCAGCACACACAGGACGGCCGTGGCTTTAAATCAGTACACATATCAGGACGTTGGTCCTTGGACTCAACACGCTGGCCCTTCCCGTGGACTGTTTGCGTCATTTTGGCCCACTTGGGCTATCTGTTCAGTACACACGGGATGTCCGTGGGTGTCCGCCAGCACACATAGGACATCCATGGCTGTCCGTGGCTGTCCTCAGCACACACAAGACGTCTGTGGCTGTCCTTGTGTGTCCGTGTGTGTCCGTCAGCACACACAAGACGTCTGTGGGTGTCTGTCAGCACACACATGACGTTCGTGTGTGTCAGTCAGCACACACAGGACGTCCGTGGCTATCTGTGTGTGTCCCTGTGTGTCAGTCAGAACACACAGGACATCCGTGGCTGTCCATCAGGACACATATCAACACGTTGGTCCTTGGACTCGGCATGCTGGCCCTCCCCGTGGACTGTTTAGGTGATTTTGGCAGACGTGGGCTGTCTGTTCAGTCCACACAGGACGTCTGTGGGTCTCCGCCAGCACACACAGGATGTCTGTGGCTGTCCGTCAGCACTCACAAGACGTCTGTGGCTGTCCGTGTGTGTGCGTGTGTGTCCGAGTGTGTCTGTGTGTGTCCGTCAGCACCCACAGGACGTCTGTGGCTGTCCATCAGTACACATCAGCACGCTGGTCCCTGGACTCAGCACGATGTCCTTTCCCGTGGACTGTTCGAGTGATTTTGCACACGTGGGCTGTCTGTTCAGCACACACAAGACGTCTGTGGGTGTCCGTCAGCACACACAGGACGTCCGTGTGTGTCCGTCAGCACACACATGACGTCTGTGGCTGTCCGTGTGTCTCCGTGTGTGTCCGTCAGCACACACAGGACATCTGTGGCTGTCCATCAGTACACATATCAGCACGTTGGTCCTTGGACTCAGCACGCTGACCCTTCCCGTGGACTGTTCGGGTGATTTTGGCCCATGTGGGCTGTCTGTTCAGTACACACAGGACGTCCGTGGGTGTCTGCCAGCACACACAGGACGTCCGTGGCTGTCCGTGTGTCCAACTGAGTCCGTCAGCACACACAAAACGTCTGTGGCTGTCCATCAGTACACATTTCAGCACGTTGGTCCTTGGACTCAGAACGCTGGCCCTTCCCGTGGACTGTTCGGGTGATTTTGGCACACGTGGGCTGTCTGTTCAGTACACACAGGACGTCTGTGGGTGTCACCAGCACACACAGGACGTTTGTAGCTGTCCGTCAGCACAAACAGGACGTCTATGGCTGTCCGTGTGTGTCTGTGTGTGTCCAACGGCACACACATGACGTCCGTGGCTGTCCATCAGTACACATATCAGCCTGTTGGTCCTTGGACTCAGCACGCTGACCCTTCCCGTGGCTGTTCGTGCCTGTCTGTTAGCACACACAGGATGTCGGTGGCTGTCCGTGTGTGTCCGTATGTGTCCGTCAGCACACATAAGACGTTTGTGGGTGTCCGTCAACACACACAGGACGTCCGTGTGTGTTTGTCAGCACACACAAGACGTCTGTGGGTGTCCGTCAGCACACACAGGACGTCCGTGTGTGTCCGTCAGCACACACATGACGTCTGTGGCTGTCCGTGTGTCTCCGTGTGTGTCCGTCAGCACACACATGACGTCTGTGGCTGTCTATCAGTACACATATCAGCACGTTGGTCCTTGGACTCAGCACGCTGACCCTTCCCGTGGACTGTTCGGGTGATTTTGGCCCACGTGGGCTGTCTGTTCAGTACACACAGGACGTCCGTGGGTGTCTGCCAGCACACACAGGACGTCCGTGGCTGTCCGTGTGTCCAACTGAGTCCGTCAGCACACACAAAACGTCTGTGGCTGTCCATCAGTACACATTTCAGCACGTTGGTCCTTGGACTCAGCACGCTGGCCCTTCCCGTGGACTGTTCGGGTGATTTTGGCACACGTGGGCTGTCTGTTCAGTACACACAGGACGTCTGTGGGTGTCAGCCAGCACACACAGGACGTCTGTGGCTGTCCGTCAGCACAAACAGGACGTCTATGGCTGTCCGTGTGTGTCTGTGTGTGTCCAACGGCACACACATGACGTCCGTGGCTGTCCATCAGTACACATATCAGCCTGTTGGTCCTTGGACTCAGCACGCTGACCCTTCCCGTGGCTGTTCGTGCCTGTCTGTTAGCACACACATGATGTCAGTGGCTGTCCGTGTGTGTCTGTATGTGTCCGTCAGCACACACAAGACGTTTGTGGGTGTCCGTCAACACACACAGGACGTCCGTGTGTGTTTGTCAGCACACACAAGACGTCTGTGGGTGTCCGTCAGCACACACAGGACGTCCGTGTGTGTCCGTCAGCACACACAAGACGTCTGTGACTGTCCGTGTGTTTCCGTGTGTGTCCGTCAGCACACACAGAACGTCCGTGGCTGTCCATCAGTACACATATCGGCACGTTGGTCCTTGGGCTCAGCAGGCTGACCCTTCCCATGGACTGTTCGGGTGATTTTGGCCCACGTGGGCTGTCTGTTCAGTACACACAGGACATCTGGGGGTGTCCGCCAGCACACACAGGACGTCCGTAGCTGTCCGTGTGTGTCTGTATGTGTCCGTCTATGTCCGTCAGCACACACAGGACGTCCGTGGCTGTCCATCAGTACACATATCAGCACGTTGGACCTTGGACTCAGCCCGCTGGCCCTTCCCGTGGACTGTTTGGTTGATTTTGGCCCACGTGGGCTGTCTGTTCAGTACACACAGAACGTTTGTGGGTGTCCGTCGGCACACACAGGACGTCTGTGGCTGTCCGTCAGCAGACACAGGACATCTGTGGCTGTCCCCGTGTGTCCGTCAGCACACACAGGACGTCCGTGGCTGTCCATCAGTACACATATCAGCACGCTGGTCCTTGAACTCAGCACGCTGGCCCTTCCTGTGGACTGTTTGAGTGATTTTGGCCCACGTGGGCTGTCTGTTCAGTACACAAAGGACGTCCGTGGGTGTCCGCCAGCACACACAAGACGTCCGTGGCTGTCCGTCCGCACACACAGGACGTCTGTGGCTGTCCGTGTGTGTCTGTGTGTGTCTGTGTGTGTCCGTCAGCACACACAGGATGTCTGTGGCTGTCCATCAGTACCTATATCAGCACGCTGGTCCTTGGACTCATCACGCTGGCCCTTCCCGTGGACTGTTCGGGTGATTTTGGCCCACATGGGCTGTCTGTTCAGTACACACAGGACGTCCGTGGGTGTCCGTCAGCACATACAGGATGTCCGTGTGTGTTCGTCAGCACAACCAGGATGTCTGTGGCTGTCTGTGTGTGTCCGTCGACACACACAGGACGTCCGTGGCTGTCCATCGGTACACATATCAGCCTGTTGGTCCTTGGACTCAGCACACTGACCCTTCCCGTGGCTGTCCGTGGCTGTCCGTTAGCACACACAGGATGTCCGTGGCTGTCCATGTGTGTCCGTGTGTGTCCGTCAGCACACACAAGACGTCTGTGGGTGTCCGTCAGCACACACAGGACGTCCGCGTCTGTCCATCAGTACACATAACAGCACGTTGGTCCTTGGACTCAGCACGCTGACCCTTCCCGTGGACTGTTCGGGTGATTTTGGCCCACGTGGGCTGTCTGTTCAGTACACACAGGATGTCTGTGGGTGTCAGCCAGCACACACAGGACATCCGTGGCTGTCCGTCAGCACAAACAGGACGTCTATGGCTGTCCGTGTGTGTCTGTGTGTGTCCAACGGCACACAAAGGACGTCCGTGGCTGTCCATCAGTACACATATCAGCCTGTTGGTCCTTGGACTCAGCACGCTGACCCTTCCCGTGACTGTTCGTGGCTGTCTGTTAGCACACACAGGATGTCTGTGGCTGTCCGTGTGTGTCCGTATGTATCCGTCAGCACACACAAGACGTCTATGGGTGTCCGTCAGCACACACAGGACGTCCGTGTGTGTCCGTCAGCACACACAAGACGTCTGTGGCTGTCCGTGTGTTTCTGTGTGTTTCCGTCAGCACACACAGGACGTCCGTGGCTGTCCATCAGTACACATATCGGCACGTTGGTCCTTGGGCTCAGCAAGCTGACCCTTCCCATGGACTGTTCGGGTGATTTTGGCCCACGTGGGCTGTCTGTTCAGTACACACAGGACGTCCGAGGGTGTCCGCCAGCACACACAGGACGTCTGTAGCTGTCCGTGTGTGTCCGTTTGTGTCCGTCTATGTCTGTCAGCACACACAGGACGTCCGTGGCTGTCCATCAGTACACATATCAGCACGTTGGACCTTGGACTCAGCCCGCTGGCCCTTCCCGTGGACTGTTTGGGTTATTTTGGCCCACGTGGGCTGTCTGTTCAGTACACACACAACGTCTGTGGGTGTCCGTCGGCAAACACAGGACGTCTGTGGCTGTCCGTCAGCACACACAGGACATCTGTGGCTGTCCCCGTGTGTCTGTCAGCACACACAGGACGTCATGGCTGTCCATCAGTACACATATCAGCACGCTGGTCCTTGAACTCAGCACGCTGGCCCTTCCTGTGGAATGTTTGAGTGATTTTGGCCCACGTGGGCTGTCTGTTCAGTACACAAAGGACGTCTGTGGGTGTCCGCCAGCACACACAGGATGTCCGTGGCTGTCCGTCCGCACACACAGGACGTCCGTGGCTGTCCGTGTGTGTCTGTGTGTGTCCGTCAGCACACACAGGACGTCTGTGGCTGTCCATCAGTACACATATCAGCACGCTGGTCCTTGGACTCATCACGCTGGCCCTTCCCGTGGACTGTTCGGGTGATTTTGGCCCACATGGGCTGTCTGTTCAGTACACACAGGACGTCTGTGGGTGTCCGTCAGCACACACAGGATGTCTGTGTGTGTTCGTCAGCACAACCATGACGTCTGTGGCTGTCCGTGTGTGTCCGTCGGCACACACAGGACGTCCGTGGCTGTCCATCAGTACACATATCAGCCTGTTGGTCCTTGGACTCAGCACACTGACCTTTCCCATGGCTGTCCGTGGCTGTCCGTTAGCACACACAGGATGTCCGTGGCTGTCCGTGTGTGTCTGTCAGCACACACAAGATGTCTGTGGGTGTCCGTCAGCACACACAGGACGTCCGTGTCTGTCCATCAGTACACATATCAGCACGTTGGTCCTTGGACTCAGCACGCTGACCCTTCCCGTGGACTGTTTGGGTGATTTTGGCCCACGTGGGCTGTCTGTTCAGTACACACAGGACGTCTGTGGGTGTCAGCCAGCACACACACGACGTTCGTGGCTGTCCGCCAGCACAAACAGGACGTCTATGGCTGTCCGTGTGTGGTTGTGTGTGTCCAACGGCACACACAGGACATCTGTGGCTGTCCATCAGTACACATATCAGCCTGTTGGTCCTTCGACTCAGCACGCTGACCCTTCCTGTGGCTGTTCGTGGCTATCTGTTAGCACACACAGGATGTCCGTGGCTGTCTGTGTGTGTTCGTGTGTGTCTGTCAGCACACACAAGACGTCTGTGGGTGTACGTCAGCACACACAGGACGTCCGTGTGTGTCCGTCAGCACACACAGGATGTCTGTGGCTGTCCGTGTGTTTCCGTTTGTGTCCGTCAGCACACACAGGACGTCCATGGCTATATATCAGTACATATATCGGCACGTTGGTCCTTGGGCTCAGCAAGCTGACACTTCCCATGGACTGTTCGGGTTATTTTGGCCCACGTGGGCTGTATGTTCAGTACACACATGACGTCCGTGGGTGTCCGCCAGCACACACACAGGACGTCCGTAGCTGTCCGTGTGTGTCCGCATGTGTCCGTCTATGTCCGCCAGCACACACGGGACGTCTGTGGCTGTCCATCAGTACACATATCAGCACGTTGGACCTTGGACTCAGCCCGCTGGCCCTTCCCGTGGACTGTTTGGGTGATTTTGGCCCACGTGGACTGTCTGTTCAGTACACACAGAACATATGTGGGTGTCCGTCGGCACACACAGGACATCCGTGGCTGTCCGTCAGCACACACAGGACATCTGTGGCTGTCCCCGTGTGTCCGTCAGCACACACAGGACGTCCGTGGCTGTCCATCAGTACACATATCAGCACGCTGGTGCTTAAACTCAGCACGCTGGCCCTTCCGGTGGACTGTTTTGAGTGATTTTAGCCCACGTGGGCTGTCTGTTCAGTACACAAAGGACGTCCGTGGGTGTCCGCCAGCACACACAGGACGTCCGTGGCTGTCCGTCAGCACACACAGGACGTCCGTGGCTGTCCGTGTGTGTCTGTGTGTGTCTGTGTGTGTCCGTCAGCACACACAGGACGTCTGTGGCTGTCCATCAGTACACATATCAGCACGCTGGTCCTTGGACTCATCACGCTGGCCCTTCCCGTGGACTGTTTGAGTGATTTTGGTCCACATGGGCTGTCTGTTCAGTACACATAGGACGTCCGTGGGTGTTTGTCAGCACACACAGGATGTCCGTGTGTGTCCGACAGCACAACCAGGACGTCTGTGGCTGTCCGTGTGTGTCCGTCGGCAAACTCAGGACGTTCGTGGCTGTCCATCAGTACACATATCAGCCTGTTGGTCCTTGGACTCAGCACACTGACCCTTCCCATGGCTGTCCGTTAGCACACACAGGATGTCTGTGGCTGTCCGTGTGTGTCCGTGTGTGTCCGTCAGCACACACAAGACGTCCGTGGCTGTCCGTCAGCACACACAGGACGTCCGTGTGTGTCCGTCAGCACACACAGGACGTGTGTGGCCTTCCGTGTGTTTCCGTGTGTGTCCGTCAGCAAACACAGGACGTCCGTGGCTGTCCATCAGTACACATATCGGCATGTTGGTCCTTGGGCTCAGCACGCTGACCCTTCCCGTGGACTGTTTGGGTGATTTTTGCCCACGTGGGCTGTCTGTTCAGTACACACAGGACATCCGTGGGTGATGTGCCTCATTCCGAGGAACCCGACCATCAGGTAGATCAGGACATTCCAGCCGAACCAGTCAGCAAGGCCGAGCTGTGTACCGGATCGATCCACGGATGGACGGACAGGAGCTTAGACTGAATCCTCGACCGTTCGACCAAACTGACCGTACCAGATCATCTCTCTCCCGGACAACTCGCCAATCTCAGACGGACGGTCAAGCCAGAAGCAACTTAGGCCGAGTCGAACAAGGAACTGGACGCGACTTCTCTCTTCTCGCCCGTTTGGAACATACGGACCGTATTGACGAACTGATCGATACATTTGATCAGTTCATGCACTTTGATCATCCGAATCTCTCTAAGGCACAGATTCTTCATCTTTCAGAAGATTTAGGACGATTATGGTCGAAGATGGTTCAGGAAACGGACAAGTCGGAACAGACGGACTGGCCCGCGACCGTCCTGCTCCTTGCTGCGGTTCAACCAGTCAAACACAAGCCAGCCAAAGGGTCACTTTGACCAGGCCGCAAATTGAAGAGTCTTTCTTCTTTGTCTTTCAAAATTCTAGTCAAATGTTTTTAATTTTATTTGTCTTTCAAACTTCTAGTCAAGTAGCCCCTTTGTCTCCTACTTGTACTATAAATAAGTGTTTCATTTCATGAATAAAATCAGATCATTTTGGATTAAGTTTTTGAGTTTAAACTCTCTGTTCTCTTTAGAACTTGTTTTCGATTGTCTTCGTGTGTCATATCCGAGCAATTCACTTCTCAACTAGTTGGTCTTGTGAGTCATATCAAGCAACCAGTTCGAGATCTTCCTTGGCGGACTTGTGAGTCATATCAAGCGCCATTTAAGCCGGGAATATCAAGGGAACATCCGCAACCCTTGTGCGACCCTTCACTCCATCAGTTCTCCTTTCCGGAGTTCATATCCAAACGAATCCAGTCGAGGGCAATCCGATCTTAGGGTCCTTCAAGTGGTATCAGAGCCCACTCGTCTGGTATTCTCTATCTCGATCCATCTTCTCATATTCCATTTCTTCTAAACACTTCTTCATCTGTCTATCTTGAATCCGGGCCCCTCATTACCATCCACTTAAAAAAAAAAAAAAAGCAAAGAAACAAGCAAGATCCGTATTTAAAAAAAAAAAAAAAGAGTTTACTTTGTGGATTGGTGGTGGAAGAGGAAGCCTGCTGGCTGAGGAGAAATCCAGCCTTTGAGGAGGTTAAAACGGATTCTTTTAAAAAACAAATCTCTTATCTTTCTATCTTTTAAAATTCCCGTGTGTTTTGCTTGAGTTTGGCCATCCAGATTCCGAGATCTGTTCTTCATAGAACTTTGAGTGGAAACTTGAGTGATCACTTTTAAATCGAGAGAAACACGTGTGTGGGTGAGGAACAAACACTTGAGAGTGTGAGTTTTAATTCTAACGTTTTGTGTTTAAGAAATTTCAGGAACCATGGTAGCCACGAAGATCAAAACCGTCCTGGAAATTCAGTTGCTGGACTGTCTAATCTTCAGATGCGAGCTTTGAATGATTCTTTTTCTAATCTTATAAACACAGGTCTAGAGCAGATCCATCAAAGGCTTGACGAACTTCAAGTAAGCCAATCCCATCCTAGATTGGGAACAAGAACCAATCAGCCGTGAAGGAACACCCGGTCAGATGATGAGTTTCCTGATGAGGACGCCCAAGAGGACGAGGTCAGAATCGCTTACCGGCCAAGAAGAGGTCATAGAACTCGAAACCCAGGTGATGTCAATCCATTTGCTAGAAACAATCATACTGATGATAGCTTGAACGGATTGAAATTAAAAATTCCACCTTTTGATGGTAAAAACGGCCCTGATGCTTTTCTAGAGTGGGAAAGAAAAATTGAGCATGTCTTTGATTGTCAAAACTATTCTCAACTTAGAAAAGTAAGGCTTGCTGCCACTGAATTCTCTGGCTATGCTATTAACTGGTATGATCAAGTGTTGACCCACAGGAGGAGAACAGGTGAACGGCCGATTGAGACATGGGATGAGCTTACCTTGTTGATGAGGAAACGATTCGTGCCAACCCATTATCACCGCGACCTCCACCAGAAGCTAAGACGTTTGCTTCAAGGAACCAAATCTGTGGAAGACTATTATCAAGAGATGGAAGTTTTGATGACCAAAACGGACACGGATGAACCTTTGGACGCCACTATGGCTCGCTTTCTTTCAGGCCTCAACCGTGACATCCAAGATCGTATGGAGCTTCAAGAGTATGGAAGTGTGGAACAGATGCTACACAAAGCCATCTTGATCGAGCAACAACTTAAGAGAAGGAGTTTCTCAAAACCGGCCACTACTTCTAAGCCGGCCTACTCTCCTAAACCGGCCTATGCTCCTAAGCCAAGCTATCAAGACAAAGGTAAGTCGCCTATCACAACACATACTGCCTTTAAAACTGATGTTTCCACTCGTGATGACAAAGGAAAAGCAGTAGACGCCTCAAGCCGAGCAAGAGACATTAGGTGTTTCAAATGTCAAGGGCTAGGACATTATGCCAAGAACTGTCCAAACCAGCGTGTGATGATTCTCTTGGAGAATGGTGAAGTTGAGTCCGAGGATGAACAAGAAGACAAGGAGGATCTTGGTCCTATCTTTGATGAGGAAGAGGAGTCCTTTGACTACCCACATCACGGACCATTGCTTGTTGCTAGGAAGGCTTGGGACGATCCTATCTTCGATGAGACGGACGGCCACGCGAACGGCCACACAGACAACGACCTCGACCCAATCTTTGATCCAGATTCTGAACCGATCTTTGATGAGGAAGATAGCTTTGACTACCCAGCTCACGGACCACTACTGGTCACTAGACGTTCCTTGAGTGTTCAGCCCAAAACCAATGAAAAGGAACAAAGGGAGAATCTCTTTCATTCTCGTTGTTTAATCTCTGAAAAAGTTTGTTCTTTAATCATTGATGGTGGGAGTTGTACTAATGTTGCTACTGATATTCTTGTTAGGAAACTAGGTCTAGCTACTCGACCTCTTTCTCGTCCTTTCAGGTTGGAATGGCTCAATGAAACTGGTGAACAGTATGTTAAGGAGCAAGTCACGATCCCTCACACCATTGGACGTTATGAAGACGAGGTTGTGTGCAACGTTCTCCCCATGGATGCTTGTCACGTCCTGTTAGGACGTCCATGGCAGTTTGACAAAAGGACCGTCCATGATGGATACACAAACCGACACTCCTTTGACCATAAAGGAAAGAAGATCACGCTTGTACCTCTCTCGCCTTTGGAGGTCCATCAAGACCAGCTCCAACTCAAAAAGAATCGTGAACAAGAGTCCAAACCGGACAAACCTGAATCTTCAATCCGGAACTCCAACTTCTTTATCAAACAAAGTCAGGTTAAGAAGTCTCTTTACTCTCAAAAGCCTTTTCTTCTACTCGTGTATAAAGAATCTCTGATGGCTTCTACTTCTTCTAACCTTGCACCGGAAGTTCCGAGTGATTTGCTAGATGTCTTGCAGGAGTTTTCTGATGTCTTTCCAGATGAGAACCCAAAGGGTTTGCCACCAGTGCGTGGAATTGAACATCAGATTGACTTTGTTCCGGGTGCATCTCTACCTAACCGGCCAGCTTCAGAACCAATCCGGTGGAGACCAAGGAACTTGAGAAACAAATTGGAGACCTTATGGAGAAAGGTTACATCAGGGAAAGCCTCAGTCCTTGTGCCGTACCAGTTCTACTTGTCCCAAAAAAGGATGGATCATGGCGCATGTGTGTGGACTGCCGTGCCATCAACAACATTACGGTAAAGTATAGGCATCCCATTCCTAGACTAGACAACATGTTTGATGAACTTTACGGCTCATGTGTCTTTTCTAAGATAGATTTGAAAAGTGGCTATCACCAAATCCGAATGAAAGAAGGTGATGAATAAAACTGCATTTAAAACCAAGCTAGGATTGTATGAATGGTTAGTCATGCCATTTGGTCTTACTAATGCACCTAGCACTTTCATACAATTGATGAACCATATCTTGAGAGCATTCATTGGTCATTTTGTGGTAGTTTACTTTGATGATATTCTTATCTACAGCAAGAACATGGATGAACATAATAAACACTTGAAATCTGTCCTTGAAGTTCTTAGAAAGGAACATTTGTTTGCTAACCTTGGAAAGTTTCTTTTGGCACAGATCATGTGGTTTTCTTAGGTTTCGTTGTAGGTGCTGAAGGACTCCGAGTGGACGAGGAGAAAATCAAAGCCATCCGAGACTGGCCAATTCCAACAAACGTGAGTGAGGTAAGGAGCTTCCATGGCCTTGCCGGATTCTATCGACGGTTTGTCCAAGACTTCAGTACCATAGCGGCTCCCTTGACCGAAGTCATTAAAAAGAATGTTGGGTTCAAATGGGAACAAGCTCAAGAGGAAGCTTTCCAAATCCTAAAAGGGAAGTTGACTAACGCCCCTTTACTTGTTCTTCCTGATTTTTTCTAAAACGTTTGAGATCGAATGTGATGCCTCGGGTGTTGGTATTGGTGCAGTTTTGATGCAGGATAGGAATCCCATTGCTTATTTCAGTGAGAAGCTTAGTGGCTCCACACTCAACTACCCAACTTATGATCAAGAGCTGTATGCTCTGGTGAGAGCCCTTCAAACGTGGCAACACTATCTTTGGCCTAAGGAATTCGTTATCCACACGGATCATCAGTCCCTGAAACACCTTAAGGGCCAACAGAAGCTGAACAAGAGGCATGCCCGCTGGGTTGAGTTCATTGAGACATTTCCTTATGTCATCAAATACAAGCAAGGTAAGGAAAACGTTGTGGCTGATGCTTTGTCCCGAAGGTATACTCTTCTTTCAGCCCTTGAAACAAACTTCTTGGTTTTGAATTTATCAAAGACTTGTATGCTTCTGATCCGGATCTTAAAGATATTTTCAACAAGTGTTCCCGAGTGGCTTATGGTAAATACTATCAGAATTCTGGTTTTCTTTTCTATGATAACCATTTGTGTGTGCCCCAATGTTCTTTGAGGGAGTTGTTTTTCAGGGAATCTCATGGAGGAGGTCTTATGGGACACTTTGGAATCAAGAAGACATACAAGGCCGTGTCTGATCATTTCTATTGGCCTAGTTTGATGAAGGACGTTGAGAGAATTTGTGGCCGATGTGTGGTGTGCAAGAAGTCCAAAGCCAAAGCATCCAGTCACGGTTTGTACTCGGCCTTACCCATTCCTTCTCATCCTTGGATTGATATTTCTATGGATTTTGTTCTTGGTTTGCCTAGAACTAAGAATGGCCGAGACTCTATCTTTGTGGTTGTAGATAGATTTTCGAAAATGGCTCACTTTATTCCTTGCCATAAAACTGATGATGCTGTACAAGTTGCTGATCTGTTCTTTAGGGAAATTGTGAGATTGCATGGAATGCCTAAGACCATTGTTTCTGATCGTGATGCTAAGTTTCTTAGTTATTTTTGGAAAACTTTGTGGTCTAAGTTAGGAACGAGATTGATGTTTTCCACAATTTGTCATCCGCAAACTGATGGTCAAACTGAAGTTGTTAATCGAAATTTGTCTGCTTTGCTTAGATCTTTGGTCAAGAAAAATCTTAAGTCTTGGGAAGATTGCTTGCCTCATGTTGAGTTTGCTTATAATCATGCTGTGCATTCAGCTACAAAGTTCTCTCCTTTTGAAGTTGTTTATGGTTTTAACCCCTTATCTCCACTTGATCTTTTACCTTTGCCTTTGAGTGAAAGAGTTAGTACAGATGGTAAAAGAAGGGCGGACACTATCAAGAAGCTTCATGAACAAGTTCGAGTCAACATTGAAACGAAAACCGAGGGTTACAAAAGATATGCCAACAAGAAGCAAAAGGAGTTGGTTTGTGTTCATTTGAGGAAGGAACGATTTCCGGAAGAAAGGAAGTCCAAACTGATGCCTAGAGTCGACGGTCCATTCCAGATTCTTAGAAAGATCAATGATAATGCTTATCAGCTTGACTTGGAAGGTAAGTATGATATCTCTTCAAGTTTTAATGTTGCTGATCTATCTCCTTTTCTTGCAGATGATCCAGATTTGTGGACAAATCCTTTTGAAGAGGGAGGGAATGATGTGCCTCAGTCCGAGGAACCCGACCATCAGGTAGATCAGGACATCCCAACCGAGGTTCATCATCCCAGCCGAACCAGTCAGCAAGGCCGAGCTGTGTACCGGATCGATCCACGGATGGACGGACAGGAGCTTAGACTGGATCCTCGACCGTTCGACCAAACTGACCGTACCAGATCATCTCTCTCCCGGACAACTCGCAATCTCAGACGGACGGTCAAGTCGTACAAGGAACTGGACGCGACTTCTCTCTTCTGGCCCGTTTGGAACGTACCGACCGTATTGACGAACTGATCGATCCATTTGATCAGTTCATGCACTTTGATCATCCGAATCTCTCTAAGGCACAGATTCTTCATCTTTCAGAAGACTTCGGACGATTATGGTCGAAGATGGTTCAGGAAACGGACAAGTCGAAATAGACAGACCGGCCCGCGACCGTCCTGCTCCTTGCCGCGGTTCAACCAGTCGAACACAAGCCAGCCGAAGGGTCACTTTGACCAGGCCGCAAATTGAAGAGTCTTTCTTCTTTGTCTATCAAAATTCTAGTCAAATGTTTTTTAATTTTATTTGTCTTTCAAACTTCTAGTCAAGTAGCCCCTTTGTCTCCTACTTGTACTATAAATAAGTGTTTCATTTCATGAATAAAATCAGATCATTTTGGATTAAGTTTCTGAGTTTAAACTCTCTGTTCTCTTTAGAACTTGTTTTCGATTGTCTTCGTGTGTCATATCCGAGCAATTCACTTCTCAACTAGTTGGTCTTCTGAGTCATATCAAGCAACCAGTTCGAGATCTTCCTTGGGGGACTTGTGAGTCATATCAAGCGCCATTGAAGCCGGGAATATCAAGGGAACATCCGCAACCCTTGTGCGACCCTTCACTCTATCAGTTCTCCTTTCCAGAGTTCATATCCAAACGAATCCAGTCGAGGGCAATCCGATCTTAGGGTCCTTCAGTGGGTGTCCGCCAGCACACACAGGACGTCTGTAGCTGTCTGTGTGTGTCCGTTTGTGTTCGTCTATGTCCGTCAGCACACACAGGATGTCCGTGGCTGTCTATCAGTACACATATCAGCACGTTGGACCTTGGACTCAGCCCGCTGGCCCTTCTCGTGGACTGTTTGGGTGATTTTGGCCCACGTGGGCTGTCTGTTCAGTACACACAGGACGTCTGTGGGTGTCCGCCAGCACACACAGGACGTCTGTGGCTGTCCGTCAGCACACACAGGACGTCTGTGGCTGTCTGTGTGTGTCCGTCAGCACACACAGGATGTCCGTGGCTGTCCATCAGTACACATATCAGCATGCTGGTTGATACCACTCAAATTACCCTAAGGAGTGTTACTCTCATCAAAAGAGGTTCAGATGTAGTACTTAGGGATCGAATCCACAAGGAGCTAGGGAACAATTAAATCTAGTGTTTATTAATTCTAAGAGTTTGTAAATGTTTAAATGAAATAGCAATAGTAACAAGCGAAGTAACTAGTAAATGTAACTTGGTTGGAAATGATATTAGATGCAGGGCCACTATTCAGGTGTTGGAGATTATAATACCTATAGATGCCTATTTGTTGCATGCATGATATATTAGAGCTCAATCGCTTAACTCAGTGATCAGCTATCGCATGTTTCACTAGTTAACAGGCTAGATCTCGTGTCTCAACGGTTAGTATGTCGACAACGAAAGAGTGTCGATCGATGGTCCTATTGGGACGTCGACTGATACACCTTTGCCAACGTCGATCGATAGTCAGTTGAGGACATCGATCGACGGGTTCTAGCCAGGCCTATGCGCGAGTATGATATGCCCTACTAAGATACTAAATTGGCGGTTAGCCCTCTCTAGCAGTCCTAATATGATAGATAGATGTCAGGATGGGATAAAAAGGGTGCTTGAATATGCAATCCTATGATCAAGTTCTAGTTAGCAAGGCTAAAACAAGCAATGAATACAAATCTATCATGAATATCACAACAAGGCAGATCTATAGTTTGGGGCTAATCCCACAAACCTCTCTGAACCCTAGATCTAATAATTGAACTACTCAGACATAGCAAAGCAATTCATAACAATGAAGAAATAGAAACTCATAGTATAGATGAAAAGAAATGATAACAAGGAGTTTCAATCACAAGTGATCTTCTCTCCCAAAACTCTCTTTTCTCTCAAAGTAAAACTTGTAACAAAAAAAGGTCTCTCTTCCGTCAAAACACTTAGGCAGTATATAATCTACTAGGTTAAAAACTCGTCAGGGCATTTTCGTAATTTGGCTTGGCCTTGGGTTTTAAGTCTGCTGAATCCAAAATGTCGCGTGTCTGATGTCTCGACATCGATCGATGGTACTTGTGTACATCGATCGATATTAATCTTCATCTGTCGAGGCATCTCCTGGTGTCGATCGATAGCACTGATGCGCATCGATCGATTGTTCTTCCTCTTGTTGACCTCTATGTGGTCAGCTCGGGTGAAATGTCCTTTCAGCTCCAAAATGCTCCAAAGTCATAGCTTTACTCCGAAATGCACCTGAACCTGAAAACATACCTAGAAGAGTAGAAAACATAGATATATATATATATAGTAAAACACCTATATACCATGGATGAAAACGGGTCAAATCCAAGGTATATCAACTCCCCCAGACTTACCCTTTTGCTTGTCCTCAAGCAAAACATACAGGCAGTCTCTCTGAAAGAGGTTTGAAAATATTAGGGACTTAAGATTTTAAAGCAAGAAATCTTATCCTCAACAATTTTGCAACCACATTTAAAAAGTCCTAATCACGGAAGCACACTATGCAATATCCTAGCTTAGCAACCATTTCTAACATAACACAACTCATCAATTCACGTCTGACATCCCCTCTACTGATTTCATTTCTTAGCATAAATATAAAGTAAATGCTTTACCTTGGGAGTATCGATCATAGGATGCAAGGATTTCAGACAAGTATCTGGATCTGCAGGTAAAAGTTAGTTCCTAGTTTCTCTCTATCTAATTTTCTCTCTTGAGTCAAAGTTTGCTTCCACTGCAGGATCAGTGACCAAGATTGGACAGGCTTCCATGAATCAAAACTTAATGGTGGTTGCCACCAAGTTCTTGTTGGGGTCAAAAACGGTTGCGACAAATTTAACATTCAAAACGTCCGAGGAAGAAAATAAGAATTCCCCGATGAATACTTTTCGAAATAGATTCTCTCTTACGAAAAAGCTTTACGGAAGAAAGAATCGAGAAGTCCGACGGAAGCTCAAAACAGGTCGTGGCCACTTCCGAGCGTCCGTCCCGCTCGGTCGCTACGTAGCGACCAAGCTCGAGCCAAAGCTCGGTCGCTACGTAGCGACCGGGCTTGAGCCAAAGTTCGGTCGTTGCGTAGCGATCGAGCTCTTCCGAACATCGATATGACACCAGTCCATGCATTCTCGTCAAACCTTCAAAAGCTATCTCCCGAAGACCGTAGCAAGCTCAGTTCATGCTTTCCGCTATTCTAGATCATCGATCGGACTTTGCGAATTAAAAACCGCGGAAAGTTCGTTCTTTATCGAAAGAACTCGTAGTAAACGTGTCGAGTCGGAAGACGGCCCAAAGGGACCTAAAACACGACTCGAGGCCCATCCTACGATTTCTTAACCAAAAGCCCGTAAACC
The DNA here is from genome assembly GCF_000309985.2 of Brassica rapa. NCBI lineage: Eukaryota > Viridiplantae > Streptophyta > Magnoliopsida > Brassicales > Brassicaceae > Brassica > Brassica rapa. Next base: position 33,160 of record NW_022610835.1, read on the forward strand.
ACAGCACGGTTTACGCTTGGTCCACAAGGAAGGATAAATGTCAAGTTTCCGCGGATAAATACGGAAGTTTTGAAGATAATTGTGAAGATCGGGAAAAAATGAATATCTCCATTTTTATGCTATGACGGCTTAAGGGCAGAAGAGTAAAAGCGTAAACCAACCTTGGAGCTAGTATATAAGGAGTCCAGGGCGAGGAGCATGGGGGAGAACTTTTTCAGAGCAAACTTAGCACTTAGAGCAATTTAGGCATTTTTCCGTTTTTGTTATTTCGAGCTGTGACTCAATTAGGTTTAGCCGTCTTAGGGTTGCTAGAACTAGGAATCTCGCCGACAGCTCTCGAGCCCAGGCCTATACCTTGTTGTAAACGCTCATACGCAAATTCGGAAATAAGATCTTCTTTGCTCTCTTTTTCGATTCCTATACTTTATCGTTGTTATTCTCGTGTTCTGATTGCTTGACGTGTGGTAATTAGCAGATATCTGGGTCCTCTGGGAAATTAGAGTTTTCCTAGTTTCCTTATTTAAACGGAAATCGACAGTGCGAATTTTGGTTCCCACAGTTTGGCGCTAGAAGGAGGTAACATACGGATTAATCTAACCCGCAAAAGCCACCCAACGATCAGGAACGGTATGCAAGATTCGACGTGCGCGAACGTCATCTCACTCAAGGGGGGATCAACGATCGATCGAGCCAAACCTCGAAACGATCTCCTTGTTATCGAGTTGACGATTAGAGATATCGACGTCGCTAGGGTACTAATCGATACCGGAAGTTTGGCCGATATCATCTTCAAAGACACTCTCGAAAAGATGGGGATCAATCAATCCAAAGTCACGAAATGCCCAAGCCCACTGCTGGGACTTTCGGGGTAAACAACCATTGCCTATGGATCGATTAATCTCGCTGTCAAAGCCGGAACCGTGACGAACGTCACAGAGTTCCTAGTCGTTGACCGTCCCGCATCTTACAACGTTATCATGGGAACGCCATGGCTGAACGCCATGCGCGCAATCCCATCAACGTACCATCTTTGCCTCAAGTTCCCGACCCCTAACGGGTCGAGGTAATATGGGGAAATCCGAGAGTTTCACAGGTTTGTTTCACCGCAGAACTAAAACGAAAGAGACCGATTCTCGAGATCACTCCTAGAAAAGTGAAGAAAAAGACCTCCAGCAAAGATACGCGAGGTCAGGATTCAGCGGAACTTTTCTGGCAGTCTCGCGGCATCGCAGCACGAGACGAAAAACGCGAGCCAACTTGCAAACCCGTGGTAACGATCTGTCTCGATGAAGCCTTCCCGGAACGCTGCGTTGAGATTGAAGCCAATCTCCGCGAGCCTTTAAGGACAGAACTCGTAGCTTGTCTTAAAAAGAACCTCAATACTTTCGCTTGGGCTGCGGAAGATATGCCGGGAATCGACATTAATATAACATGTCACGAGCTGAATATCGATCCAGCATTCAAACCCGTCAAACAAAAAAGACGGAAGCTAGGACCCGAACGTGCTGCTGCAGTAAACGATGAGGTCGAAAAATTGCTTAAGGTTGGGTCGATAACAGAAGTAAGATACCCAGACTGGCCCGCCAACCCCGTAGTAGTCAAAAAGAAGAACGGGAAGTGGCGAGTTTGCGTGGATTTTACCGACCTAAACAAAGCATGTCCAAAGGATAGCTTCCCTCTACCACATATCGATCGATTGGTAGAAGCAACAGCGGGCAATGAACTTTTATCCTTCATGGATGCCTTCTCAGGTTATAATCAAATTAGGATGAATCCCGACGATCGCGAGAAGACTGCGTTCATTACCGATCGCGGAACTTATTGCTATAAGGTAATGTCCTTCAGCCTCAAAAACGCCGGCGCAACTTACCAACGACTCGTAAACCGAATGTTCTCCAAACAACTCGGAAAAATGATGGAGGTTTATATCGACGACATGCTCGTCAAATCCCTCAAAGCAAAAGATCACATGTCACATCTCGAAGAGTGTTTTGCGCAATTAAATTCCCATAACATGAAGCTCAACCCGACAAAATGTAGATTCGCCGTGGCGTTAGGGGAATTCCTCGGCTACTTGGTCACATATCGCGGCATCGAAGCAAATCCAAAACAGATCAACGCACTAATCGAGATGGCTTCTCCAAAGAATAAGCGGGAAGTCCAGAGGTTGACCGGCAGGATCGCAGCGCTTAACCGATTTATTTCACGATCAACAGACAAGTGCCTACCTTTCAACGATGTCCTGCGAGGAAATAAAAAATTCGAATGGTCGGAAGAGTGCGAAAACGCCGTCCAACAGCTGAAGGGTTATTTAGCTACTCCTCCAGTCCTCGCAAAACCCGTGGAAGGGGAGCCTTTATTCTTATACATCGCTGTGTCAGCAACGGCCGTAAGTGGAGTCCTGATCAGGCAAGAACGCGGGGAGTAGAAACCTATTTTCTACATAAGCAAAACCTTGCTAGATGCCGAATCTAGGTACGCATTGATGGAAAAATTGGCATGCGCGGTCGTAACATCGGCCCGAAAACTAAGACCATATTTCCAATCCCACACAATCGTCATCCTCACGACATTTCCCCTACGGACAATTTTGCATAGCCCAAGTCAATCGGGCCGACTGGCCAAGTGGGCAGTCGAGTTGAGCGAGTACGACATCGAGTATCGACCAAGGACGAGCGCAAAGTCAGAAGTGCTCGCAGACTTCTTGGTCGAACTTCCAACGGGAACAATAACCAATGAGGAACCAAATTCCACCTGGCTCCTCCACGCCGACGGATCCTCATCCAAGCAGGGATCGGGTATCGGAATCCGTCTCACATCTCCAACGAGAGAGATCTTGGAACAATCGTTCAGGCTGGAATTCCACGCCTCGAACAACGAGGCCGAATACGAAGCACTAATCGCAGGACTGCGTTTGGCTCACGGCTTAAAAATACGTAATCTCCACGCTTACTGCGACTCCCAGTTAGTGGCCAGTCAATTCAGCGGAGAGTACGAAGCCAGAGACGCACGGATGGACGCGTACCTCAAACTGGTCCAAGGTCTAGCTCAAGACTTCGACTGTTTTGCCCGTACGCGAATTCTCCAGGCAGACGCCTTCGCGGCCCTAGCATCAAGTTCCGACCCAGGACTTGAAAGGGTAATTCCAGTCGAGTTCATCGAACATCCAAGCATAGGACCGCCAATCATCGTCAATCTCATAGAAGGTCAAGATGACGAGGAAGAAGAAATTACGATACAACCACCATCGGAGCAATCTGATTACGGCTGTGATACCCCATGGCTTCAGACGATTCGAGACTACATTGTCGACGGGCAACTGCCCGCCGAAAAATGGGCAGCACGCAAAGTCCGAACACAGGCCGCACGCTACGTGACAGTGGACGGCGAAATTTACAAATGGAGATTCTCCGGACCACTCATGACGTGCCTCGAAGGGGAAAAAGCGAGGAAAGTAATGGAGGAAGTACATTCCGGTTCCTGCGGCAACCATTCCGGTGGAAGATCGCTAGCCGTGAAAATCAAACGCCATGGATACTATTGGCCAACAATGATCGGAGATTGCGAGAAATTCGCACGAAAATGCGAAAAATGCCAAAGGCACGCACCAACCATCCGACAACTGGCCGAAGTTCTTTCCTCCATCACATCGCCCTACCCCTTTATGCGCTGGGCCATGGATATTGTCGGACCTCTGCATAATTCGAAGCAAAAGTGTTTCCTTCTAGTCCTTACCGATTTTTTCTCAAAATGGGTAGAGGCGGAGTCATATGCAAGTATAAAAGATGTCCAAGTCGAAAATTTCGTATGGAAAAACATCATCTGTAGGCATGGGGTTCCTTATGAGATCGTAACCGATAACGGGTCTCATTTCATCTCCACCTGGTTCGAGGCATTCTGCAAAAAATGGAAGATACGACTCAACAAGTCAACTCCCAGATATCCGCAGTGCAACGGACAGACTAAAACAATCAACAAGACCATTCTCGACGGACTGAAGAAACGCTTAGAGGCCAAAAAAGGCAGGTGGGCCGATGAACTCGAGGGAGTCCTCTGGTCTCACCGTACCACCCCAAGGCGAGCAACGGGAGAAACTCCCTTCGCTCTGGTATACGGCACGGAATGCATGATTCCCGTAGAAGTAGAGTTCCCCGGCGTTCGAAGAAGGTTATTACCCGAACGAGAGGAACTCAACGATGCTATGCTCTTGGATGATCTCGACCTCATTAACGAGCGCCGAGATCGAGCGCTCATCCGAATCCAAAATTACCATCACGCCGCTGCAAAATACTATAACTCCAATGTACGAAATCGTAGGTGCAATCAGGGAGATCTGGTCCTTCGCAAAGTCTTCCAAAACACCGCTGAACGAAACGTGGGAAAACTCGGAGCAAACTGGGAAGGTCCCTATAAAATCGAAAAAGTCGTCCGCCAGGTTCTTACGAAATAGCCAATATGCAAGGCATAAAAGTTCCTAGAACCTGGAACGCGATGCATCTCAAAAAATACTATCACTAAACAAACCAACTCGCAATCACTGAACTACGAGACGGCTTGATCTCCGCAAGGAGTACGTAGGCAGTTTGCCGAAAGGCAAATTCAGCTGTCCCCCCTCATTAAAAAGGGGGGGGGAGTGGGTACGTATACTCGTATACTCCCAAAAATCGAAAAAACTTCTTACTTGTTCAGTACACAGAGGATGTCTATGGCTGTCCGCCAGCACACACAGGACGTATGTGGCTGTTCATGTGTGTCCGTTTGTGTCCGTCTGTGTCTGTCAGCACACACAGGACGTCCGTGGCTGTCCATCAGTACACATATCAGCACGTTGGTCCTTGGACTCAGCACGCTGGCCCTTCCTGTAACACCCCGATCCGGCCGACTAGGCCGTGGTCGAAGCCTTACGTCGCTCGGTCCACTTCCTGGCCGAACCTCTTAATTTTTGCCCTTTATTTATAATATCGCCCAAGCCTAGTAAGAAACTATGGCCAAGGCATTGCCTTAAAAGGCATTACACACACCCAAAAGAACATGTGACCCATTGAAGTTATAATGAATAGTTTCCAAGTAGAAACAATGGGCAAGGAAGGAAACAAGTTCCTTTAGATTTAAAGATGAAAAACGCTTAAGACCTTATAAGTGGTCAAGACTATACCTATGATCTCTACTGATCAAAACTATGCTATATATCAGTATGATAAGAGGCAAGAGCCGTGGTGACCATATTGAGATACACCACGAAATTTTACACTATATGGCATGATTGGATTAGCCATCCTAGTCTAAATTTGATGCAAAGATTAATATTGAAAAGGCACAGAGTAATCCCGTAAAAATCTCACGTTGTGAAACATGTACACAAAGGGAAACTCATTAGGCTTAATTGTCCCAAGCATCACGACCTTATAGTATGGTCATGAGGGGGAGAGATGATAAACCCATGATCAATACTACAAGTTCGTGTACTATGGTCACAGACCATGTTATATGGGTCGGCCATTACTCGGCCATAAAGGACCATTCCTCTGCCGTAGAGGCCATGATACAAATGGCCAAACCAAAGAGGACATTACTCGGCCGAAGAGACCATGAGAGAATAAACGGCTCGACCATGACTTGGCCGTGACTTGGCTGCATAGTGCAGGCTTCACCGCGCACGATCCATCACCTATAAAGGTTCGGCCAAGTAAGCTATTACCTATAAAGGTTCGGCCAAGTAAGCTATTACCTATAAAGGTTCGCCCATGTAAGGTCCTTGGACTTAGCACGCTGACCCTTCCCGTGGACTGTTCGGGTTATTTTGGCCCATGTGTATTGTCTGTTCTGTACACACAGGACGTCCGTGGTTGTCCGCAAGCACACACAGGACATCCTTGGCTGTCCGTGGCTGTCCGTCTGCACACAGGACGTTCATGGCTGTCCGTATGTGTCTGTGTGTGTTCATGTGTGTCCGTCAGCACACACAAGACGTCTGTGGCTGTCCATCAGTACACATATCATCACGCTGGTCCTAGGACTCAGCACGCTGGCCCTTCCCGTGGACTGTTTGGGTGATTTTGGCCCACGTGGGCTGTCTGTTCAGTACACACAGGATGTCCGTGGCTGTCCGCCAGCACACACAGGACGTCCGTGGCTGTCCGTGTGTGTCCGTGTGTGCCCGTCAGCACACACATGATGTCCATGGCTGTCTGTCTGTGTCCGTGTGTGTCCGTCAGCACACACAGGACGTCTGTGGCTGTCCATCAGTACACATATCAGCACGCTGGTCCTTGGACTCAGCACGCTGGTCCTTGGACTCAGCACGCTGGTCCTTGGACTCAGCACGCTGGCCTTTCCCGTGGACTGTTCGGGTGATTTTGGCCCACGTGGGCTGTCTGTTCAGTACACAAAGGACGTCCGTGGGTGTCCGTCAGCATACACAGGACGTCCGTGTATTTCCTTCAGCACACACAGGACGTCCGTGGCTGTCTGTGTGTGTCTGTGTGTGTCCGTCAGCACACACAGGACGTCCGTGGCTGTCCATCTGTACACATATCAGAACGTTGGTCCTTGGACTCCGCACACTGACCCTTCCCGTGGACTTTTCGGGTGATTTTAGCCCACGTGGGCTGTCTGTTCTGTACACAGAGGATGTCAGTGGCTGTCCGCCATCACACACAGGACGTCTGTGGCTGTTAGTGTGTGTCCGTGTGTGTCTGTCTGTGTCCGTCAGCACACACTGGACGTCCGTGGCTGTCCATCAGTACACATATCAGCACGTTGGTCCTTGGACTCAGCACGCTGGCCCTTCCTGTAACACCCCGATCCGGCCGACTAGGCCGTGGTCGAAGCCTTACGTCGCTCGGTCCACTTCCTGGCCGAACCTCTTAATTTTTGCCCTTTATTTATAATATCGCCCAAGCCTAGTAAGAAACTATGGCCAAGGCATTGCCTTAAAAGGCATTACACAACTATGGCCAAGGCATTGCCTTAAAAGGCATTACACACACCCAAAAGAACAAGTGACCCATTGAAGTTATAATGAATGGTTTCCAAGTAGAAACAATGGGCAAGGAAGGAAACAAGTTCCTTTAGATTTAAAGATGAAAAACGCTTAAGACCTTATAAGTGGTCAAGACTATACCTATGATCTCTACTGATCAAAACTATGCTATAGATCAGTATGATAAGAGGCAAGAGCCGTGGTGACCATATTGAGATACACCACGAAATTTTACACTATATGGCATGATAGGATTAGCCATCCTAGTCTAAACTTGATGCAAAGATTAATATTGAAAAGGAACAGAGTTATCCCGTAAAAATCTCACGTTGTAAAACATGTACACAAAGGGAAACTCATTAGGCTTAATTGTCCCAAGCATCACGACCTTATAGTATGGTCATGAGGGGGAGAGATGATAAACCCATGATCAATTCTACAAGTTCGTGTACTATGGTCACAGACCATGTTATATGGGTCGGCCATTACTCGGCCATAAAGGACCATTCCTCTGTCGTAGAGGCCATGATACAAATGGCCAAAACAAAGAGGACATTACTCGGCCGAAGAGACCATAAGAGAATAAACGGCTCGACCATGACTTGGCCGTGACTTGGCTGCATAGTGCAGGCTTCACCGCGCACGATCCATTACCTATAAAGGTTCGGCCAAGTAAGCTATTACCTATAAAGGTTTTGCCAAGTAAGCTATTACCTATAAAGGTTCGCCCATGTAAGTTCCTTGGACTCAGCACGCTGACCCTTCCCGTGGACTGTTCGGGTGATTTTGGCCCATGTGGATTGTCTGTTCAGTACACACAGACGTCCGTGGTTGTCCGCAAGCACACACAGGACGTCCTTGGCTGTCCGTGGCTGTCCTTCAGCACACACAGGACGTTCGTGGCTGTCCGTATGTGTCTGTGTGTGTTCATGTGTGTCTGTCAGCACACACAGGACGTCTCTGGCTGTCCATCAGTACACATATCAGCACGCTGGTCCTAGGACTCAGCACACTGGCCCTTCCCGTGGACTGTTTGGGTGATTTTGGCCCACGTGGGCTGTCTGTTATGTACACACAGGACGTCTGTGGGTGTCCGCCAGCACACACAAGACGTCTGTGGCTGTCCGTCAGCACACACATGACGTCTGTGGCTGTCTGTGTGTGTCCGTCAGCACACACAGGACGTCTGTGGCTGTCCATCAGTACACAATCAGCACGCTGGTCCTTGGACTCCGCACGCTGGCCCTTCCCGTGGACTATTCGGGTGATTTTGGCCAACGTGGGCTGTCTATTCAGTACACACATGACATCTGTGGGTGTCCGTCAGCACACACAGGACGTCCGTGGGTGTCCGTCAGCACACACAGGACTTCCGTGGCTGTCTGTGTGTGTCCGTGTGTGTCCGTGTGTGTCTGTCAGCACACACAGGTTGTCCGTGGCTGTCCATCAGTACACATATCAGAACGTTGGTCCTTGGACTCAGCATGCTGACCCTTCCCGTGGATTGTTCGGGTGATTTTGGCCCACGTGGGCTGTCTGTTCAGTACACACATAACGTCTGTGGGTGTTTGTGGCTGTTCGTCAGCACACACAGGACGTCCGTGGCTGGCTGTGTGTGTCCGTCAGCACACACAGGACGTCCGTGGCTGTCTATCCGTACACATATCAGCACGCTGGTCCTTGGAGTGAGCACGCTGGCCCTTCCCGTGGACTGTTCGGGTAATTTTGGTCCACGTGGGCTGTCAGTTCAGTACACACAGGACGTTCGTGGGTGTCCATCAGCACACACATGACGTCCGTGTGTGTCTGTCAGCACACACAAGACGTTCGTGGGTGTCCGTCAGCACACACAGGCCGTCCGTGTGTGTCCGTCAGCACACACAGGACGTCTGTGGCTGTTCCTCAGTACACATATCAGCACGCTGGTTCTTGGACTCAGCACGCTGACCCTTCCCGTGGACTGTTTTGGTGATTTTGGCCCACGTGGGCTGTCTGTTCAGTACACACAGGACGTCTGTGGGTGTCCGCCAGCACACACAGGACGGCCGTGGCTGTCTGTGGCTGTCCGTCAGCACACACAGGACATCCGTGGCTGTCTGTGCGTGTCCGTGTGTGTCCGTGTGTGTCTGTCAGCACACACAGGACGTCCGTGGGTGTCCGTCCGCACACACAGGACGTCCGTGTGTGTCTGTCAGCAGACACAGGACATCTGTGGCTGTCCATGTGTGTCCGTAAGCACAAACATGACATCCGTGGCTGTCCATCAGTACACATATCAGCACGTTGGTCCTTGGACTCATCACGCTGGCCCTTCCCGTGGACTGTTTGGGTGATTTTAGCCCACGTGGGATGTGTGTTCAGTACACACAGGACGTCTGTGGGTGTCCGCTAGCACACACATGACGTCTGTGGCTGTCCGTCAGCACACACAGGACGTCCATGGCTGTATGCGTGTGTCCGTGTGTGTCTGTCAGCAAACACAGGACGTATGTGGCTGTCCATCAGTACACATATCAGCACGCTGGTCCTTGGACTCAGCACACTGGCCCTTCCCGTGGACTGTTCGGATAATTTTGGTCCACGTGGGCTGTCAGTTCAGTACACACAGGACGTTCGTGGGTGTCCATCAGCACACACAGGACGTCCGTGTGTGTTTGTCAGCACACACAGGACGGGTGTGGCTGTCAATCAGTACACATATCAGCACGTTGGTCCTTGGACTCAGCACGCTGACCCTTCCCGTGGACTGTTTGGGTAATTTTGGCCCATGTGGACTGTCTGTTCAGTACACACAGGACGTCCGTGGGTGTCCGCCAGCACACACAGGACGTCCTTGGCTGTTCGTGGCTGTCCGTTAGCATACACAGGACATCCGTGGCTGTCCGTATGTGTCCTTGTGTGTCCGTCAACACACACAGGACGTCCGTGGCTGTCCATCAGTACACATATCAGCACGCTGGTCCTTGGACTCAGCACACTGGCCCTTCCCGTGGACTGTTTTGGTGATTTTGGCCCACATGGGCTGTCTGTTCAGTACACACAGGACGTCTGTGGGTGTCCGCCAGCACACACAGGACGTCCGAGGCTGTCTGCCAGCACACACAGGACGTCCGTGGCTGTCAGTGTGTGTCTGTGTGTGCCCGTCAGCACACACAGGACGTCCGTGGCTGTCCATCAGTACACATATCAGCACGTTGGTCCTTGGACTCAGCACGCTGGCCCTTCCCGTGGACTATTCGGGTGATTTTGGCCCACGTGGGCTGTCTGTTCAGTACACACAGGACGTCCGTGGGTGTCTCCCAGTACACACAAGACGTCCGTGGCTGTCCGTCAGCACACACAGGACGTCTGTCGCTGTCCGTATGTGTCTGTGTGTGTCCGTCAGCACACACAGGACGTCTGTGGCTGTCCATCAGTACACATATCAGCACGTTGCTCCTTGGACTCAGCACGCTGACCCTTCCCGTGGACTGTTCGGGTTATTTTGGCCCACGTGGGCTGTCTGTTCAGTACACACAGGACATCCGTGGGTGTCCGGCAGCACACACACGACGTCCGTGTGTGTCCGTCAGCACACACAGGACGTCCGTGGCTGTTTGTGTGTGTCCGTGTGTGTCCGTCAGCACACACAGGACGTCAGTGGCTGTCCATCAGTACACATATCAGCACGTTGGTCCTTGGACTCAGCACGCTGGCCCTTCCCGTGGACTGTTTGGGTGATTTTGGCCAGGCTGTCTGTTCAGTACACACAGGACGTCCGTGGGTGTCTGCCAGCACACACAAGACGTCAGCGGCTGTCCGGGGCTGTCCGTCAGCACACACATGACGTCTGTCGCTGTCCGTATGTGTCCATGTGTGTCCGTCAGCACACACAGGACGTCCGTGGCTGTCCATCAGTACACATATCAGACGCTGGTCCTTGGACTCAGCACGCTGGTCCTTGGACTCAGCATGCTGGCCTTTCCCATGGACTGTTCTGGTAATTTTGGCCAACCTGGGCTGTCTGTTTAATACACACAGGACGTCTGTGGGTGTCCGTCAGCACACAAAGGACGTCCGTGGGTGTCCATCAGCACACATAAGACTTATGTGGCTGTGTGTGTGTGTCCGTGTGTGTCCGTGTGTGTCCATCAGCACACACATGACATCCATGGCAGTCCATCAGTACACATATCAGCACGTTGGTCCTTGGACTCAGCACGCTGACCCTTCCCGTGGACTGTTCGGGTTATTTTGGCCCACGTGGGCTGTCTGTTCAGTACACACAGGACGTCCGTGGGTGTCCGTCAGCACACACACGACGTCCGTGTGTGTCCGTCAGCACACACAGGACGTCTGTGGCTGTCCGTGTGTGTTCGTGTGTGTCTGTCAGCACACTTAGGACGTCCGTGGCTGTCCATCAGTACACATATCAGCACGCTGGTTCTTGGACTCAGCACGCTGACCCTTCCCGTGGACTGTTTTGGTGATTTTGGCCCACGTGGGCTGTCTGTTCAGTACACACAGGACGTCTGTGGGTGTCCGCCAGCACACACAGGACGGCCGTGGCTGTCTGTGGCTGTCCGTCAGCACACACAGGACATCCGTGGCTGTCTGTGCGTGTCCGTGTGTGTCCGTGTGTGTCTGTCAGCACACACAGGACGTCCGTGGGTGTCCGTCCGCACACACAGGACGTCCGTGTGTGTCTGTCAGCAGACACAGGACATCTGTGGCTGTCCATGTGTGTCCGTAAGCACAAACATGACATCCGTGGCTGTCCATCAGTACACATATCAGCACGTTGGTCCTTGGACTCATCACGCTGGCCCTTCCCGTGGACTGTTTGGGTGATTTTAGCCCACGTGGGATGTGTGTTCAGTACACACAGGACGTCTGTGGGTGTCCGCTAGCACACACATGACGTCTGTGGCTGTCCGTCAGCACACACAGGACGTCCATGGCTGTATGCGTGTGTCCGTGTGTGTCTGTCAGCAAACACAGGACGTATGTGGCTGTCCATCAGTACACATATCAGCACGCTGGTCCTTGGACTCAGCACACTGGCCCTTCCCGTGGACTGTTCGGATAATTTTGGTCCACGTGGGCTGTCAGTTCAGTACACACAGGACGTTCGTGGGTGTCCATCAGCACACACAGGACGTCCGTGTGTGTCTGTCAGCACACACAGGACGTTCGTGGGTGTCCGTCAGCACACACAGGACGTCCGTGTGTGTTTGTCAGCACACACAGGACGGGTGTGGCTGTCAATCAGTACACATATCAGCACGTTGGTCCTTGGACTCAGCACGCTGACCCTTCCCGTGGACTGTTTGGGTAATTTTGGCCCATGTGGACTGTCTGTTCAGTACACACAGGACGTCCGTTGGTGTCCGCCAGCACACACAGGACGTCCTTGGCTGTTCGTGGCTGTCCGTTAGCATACACAGGACATCCGTGGCTGTCCGTATGTGTCCTTGTGTGTCCGTCAACACACACAGGACGTCCGTGGCTGTCCATCAGTACACATATCAGCACGCTGGTCCTTGGACTCAGCACACTGGCCCTTCCCGTGGACTGTTTTGGTGATTTTGGCCCACATGGGCTGTCTGTTCAGTACACACAGGACGTCTGTGGGTGTCCGCCAGCACACACAGGACGTCCGAGGCTGTCTGCCAGCACACACAGGACGTCAGTGGCTGTCAGTGTGTGTCTGTGTGTGCCCGTCAGCACACACAGGACGTCCGTGGCTGTCCATCAGTACACATATCAGCACGTTGGTCCTTGGACTCAGCACGCTGGCCCTTCCCGTGGACTATTCGGGTGATTTTGGCCCACGTGGGCTGTCTGTTCAGTACACACAGGACGTCCGTGGGTGTCTGCCAGTACACACAAGACGTCCGTGGCTGTCTGGGGCTGTCCGTCAGCACACACAGGACGTCTGTCGCTGTCCGTATGTGTCTGTGTGTGTCCGTCAGCACACACAGGACGTCTGTGGCTGTCCATCAGTACACATATCAGCACGTTGCTCCTTGGACTCAGCACGCTGACCCTTCCCGTGGACTGTTCGGGTTATTTTGGCCCACGTGGGCTGTCTGTTCAGTACACACAGGACATCCGTGGGTGTCCGGCAGCACACACACGACGTCCGTGTGTGTCCGTCAGCACACACAGGACGTCCGTGGCTGTTTGTGTGTGTCCGTGTGTGTCCGTCAGCACACACAGGACGTCAGTGGCTGTCCATCAGTACACATATCAGCACGTTGGTCCTTGGACTCAGCACGCTGGCCCTTCCCGTGGACTGTTTGGGTGATTTTGGCCGGGCTGTCTGTTCAGTACACACAGGACGTCCGTGGGTGTCTGCCAGCACACACAAGACGTCAGCGGCTGTCCGGGGCTGTCCGTCAGCACACACATGACGTCTGTCGCTGTCCGTATGTGTCCATGTGTGTCCGTCAGCACACACAGGACGTCCGTGGCTGTCCATCAGTACACATATCAGACGCTGGTCCTTGGACTCAGCATGCTGGCCTTTCCCATGGACTGTTCTGGTGATTTTGGCCAACCTGGGCTGTCTGTTCAATACACACAGGACGTCTGTGGGTGTCTGTCAGCACACACAGGACGTCCGTGGGTGTCCATCAGCACACATAAGACTTATGTGGCTGTGTGTGTGTGTCCGTGTGTGTCCGTGTGTGTCCATCAGCACACACATGACATCCATGGCAGTCCATCAGTACACATATCAGCACGTTGGTCCTTGGACTCAGCACGCTGACCCTTCCCATGGACTGTTCGGGTTATTTTGGCCCACGTGGGCTGTCTGTTCAGTACACACAGGACGTCCGTGGGTGTCCGTCAGCACACACACGACGTCCGTGTGTGTCCGTCAGCACACACAGGACGTCTGTGGCTGTCCGTGTGTGTCTGTCAGCACACTTAGGACGTCCGTGGCTGTCCATCAGTACACATATCAGCACGTTGGTCCATGGACTCAGCACGCTGACCCTTCCCATGGACTGTTCAGGTTATTTTGGCCCACGTGGGCTGTCTTTTCAGTACACACAGGACGTCCATGGGTGTCCGTCAGCACACACACGACGTCTGTGTGTGTCCGTCAGCACACACTGTGATAGAACCAAAATATGGATCACTCTTTCGGTATGGTTGATATGAACTCAGATCTGAGAGGATTGAGAACTGATGGATCGAGGGGTGACACTAAGGGTTGCTACCAGACTTCGATCGTTGCCGTATGTGACGCACCGGTCCAACAAAAGAAGGATCGAAACTTGGAGATAACCTCACCAAGAAACTAAGAAGTGTTCTAAACAAAGAACAATGAGAGAAACTCATAAAAAGGGAAATACAATCTGTCTATTTTGTGGCTCTAAGGCCTTATTTACAGGATTACAAGTTGTAGAAATCCAAAGAAGAATTTGCTAAAAACAAGACATAGAAACTAGAAATGAAGACTTTGACTAAAGACCGAAATTAATGATTTTTGTTGAATTCTTTTTCCCATGCACGACCAAGACTTCCTTGCTGACTCCCTCTTGGTATACTTTATGAGAATGTGCTTTAAATGGACTGAGGAAAGGACTGGTCGGATTTGGAAAGAAACAATCCCATAGTGAACTTTTGATGAACTTTTCTTTGGGCTGAAAAGGCCCATTTCGCCCAGCAGCTGAACCAGCTCCATCTTCAGTGTTACTTAGCTCATTCAGCTCCAAGCTAGTGTCATTTAGCTCACTCAGCTCATCCAGCTCCAGAGTAGTGTCACTTAGCTCACTCAGCTCATCTAGCTCAAAGTAAGTGTCACCTCGTCCAGCTCGTCCAAAGTGGATTCTAGCTCGACCATATGTCTTCAAATGTGAAGTTGGACGGGAAAGACAAGCCCCAGTATGGTCAGATCGGTCATCTGGCCATGGTTCCAGCCAAAGCTCCTTTCCGGACGTATGCGGGACTGTCCAGTACACTGCACGGTCAGTCTGTCCGGTACGGTCAAAAACGTGAACCTCGGTTGAAATGTTCAGAACGTTCTGATCTCCAGGCTGGTTCGGCTCCATGTACTGATCCGTGGACCGCGGTGTATCATTCCCTCCTTCTTCAAAAGGATTTGTCCTCAAATCCAAAGTACCTATATCAAAAAACGATGAATTAGATACAAAGGAATTAAAATTCATGGAAAATTCAAGGAATGAAAAATATGGACAGAAACTTCCTTGGAGTTTTGAAGTCATTTTCATCAAGGAATTCCAAGTACTTTGGCGTCCATTGGTGCTTGCTCTCCTTAGAAACTGATCATGCTTATCCTGTTTATTCAAAGCAACTAGAGAAACCACATCAAATCTGGTAAAGGAATAATCAAAGGGTTTCTCTATCCTTAAGACACCAAAAACAGGATTCAAGCACTTAGGATAATCATCAAGGACGTGGGCAAGCATTAAGCAAGTAAGCTGGTTGCCAAAAATTGATTTATCAATCTCAAAATCAGGCCAATGTGAGAAACTGTTATGGAAAGAAAGAGACAATGCCAAATTTGAAAAATTATCATCATGAACGAAATCAAAAGAATTCTTTGGCCTAAGAAATTTTAGTTCATGCTCTTTCCTACACCAAATCTCTTTCAAAGCACAGCTCAATGAAATCAATTCATGAAAAGGTTTGAGCAAAACGTTTTTCAACCAAGTAAGAATATGTTTTCTCTTTGAAATTCTCGGTTTCAAAACATTTTCATGAAGAGTAGAGGAAATCAACTCATGATCCTTAGAGTGCTTTTGTTTTGGACAGGAAGTTGACTGAGGAAACACATTTGGGTCATGGAGGATCATCAGCTCCAATTGTTTTTCATGTGGTGAACACTTTGCTGCCTCTTTTGTTGGGTTTTCTTTCAAATCATAAAAATGAAAGGAAGGAAGAAAACATACAAGCTCCATGGGCACGACAATGGTAACATGTTTCCTGTCATGAAACTTAACAGATTCATCAGCACAAATAAATTTAGAAGTTTTAGAAATACCTCTGGTTTGTTGGCTGAATGAAGGAGGCAGTGCTGTCTTTGGTCTGGCCGGTTTTGGTGGATGGATCATAACTTCAAGATCCCATGGCCATTCCTTCTGATTTCGGTCTTTCTGAGAAGCTGGGAGATCCATCTGGAACCCTATGATCGGTTTTGGCTCAGGCCGCTTCTTTATGGGGCATGAATATCCTTTAGAAATCTGGTACTCGCGGATAGACGGACTGAAGAACCTCTGGTTTGGAAAATTCATAACTTCTTCATACGTGAAGCTTTTCATGCGATTCCAAGCCTCAGTGAATCCTTGATGAGTTGGCTTTCGAGTAAAATTGGATTCAAGACAAAAGACTTTCAGACTGTTGAGATATCCCTCTTGGACTGAACCTTTGTCGCTGGCACCAAGGTTGCCGGTTTGAACAACAAAGCTTCTCCAAATCTGAGGTTGTTGGGCACGGCCAGTGCTTTCATTCAGGGGCTGAACCTGTCTTTCCTGGATACTCAAAACAAACACTGAAAGACCAGGATCAAATATGCAAGAGAGATACTTGTTCAAATCAAAAATTAAGATATCATTTCCAAGAACAAGTAGCACACTTTTCAGCCTGTCAAGATGCAAATCGAAGTAGACATTACAGACAAGAATCTTATCAAGATATGCAACAACATTAATCGTTTCCAAAACGTTCATATCATTATCAACATCTGAACACACAAGCTTAAGTTCAGATTGAGAAACAACTATCAAAGACTCAAGACATTTTTCAAAGAATGTGTTGTAGACCAATATATCATCAACACTCAAATCAACAAAATTCTCACAAGATGATCTCAGAAAATTCCAAGTTTTATCATTTTCAAAACTCAAGAGATCAGGCTGCAAAACAGAACCACATAAATCAAGTTCACAAAAACCAGTTTAAGTTTCAAGTGAATTCTGTTCCAGCATCTTTTTAATTAAGAAATCGTCCAAGTCCAGAGAAGATGCAAACAAATCATCAGTGATCAGTCTATGCCTAGAAGAGTTCAGATCAAAGCTATTTTCTTTGAAAACAAACGAATCAAAAGATTTTGTAGCACAAAAATCAGTTTGTTTCAAATCAAGCTCAAGATACTTTTCAAAATGATCAAAAACTTTGCTTTGTTCCAGGGACTGATCAAAGCTCAAAATAATTTCAGAACTGATGCCAAGGTCATTTTGAAAACGTTGTTGATCAAGAAATTTATCAGGTTCAAAGATTTTAAAAGAATTAATCATGTTTCCAAAAACAGATTTTGAAAAACAATTTTCTTTTATCTTATCAAGACCAAAACGAATCACATCAAGAGAACTGATCTTATCAAACATGTCAGGCAGAGAAATAACTAATTCAGATTTCTCACAGTGCTCTTAAAGCTCAGGAAACAAAGGGGCAGGAGATGAAGGAGCAGTGGTTGTGCCGGAATCAAAGCAAAGATGGCTCTCCATAAAGGTGGATATGATGCTAGTTGCTTCTTCATCAAAGACTGGATCAGGTTCGTCCTCCACATCAAAGATAGGTTATGGGACTTCATCCAAAGATATCCAAGTGTCAAGACATGGGCACTGATGTGGAATATCCAGTGGCTCTTCCTCAAAAACCTGTTGAGACAAGACAAGGCTACTCGGATTCTCCGGTTGCAAAACAGTTAGTTCTACATTAGCCTGTTCATTATCATTTATAAACTCAGATTCAAGATAAGGAAGATCACAACTTTCTTCACAAGACATCAAACTTTCAATTGGTTCTTCAACAGTTTCATCAAATATAGGTGAAGAATCTGAAAAATCTTTAAATTCTTCAAAACAGTTTTCAGATTCACCTTGGGTTTTATTACTGATGGAAAAGGATGGCTCAGCTACTGGGGCACGTGTGGATGTGCTCTTCTTTTGGATCTTGCTGACGTCCTTGAGGGCTTTGTCCACACCCTTCACAAAGTTATCACAAAATTGTTGGACATCAAACTGAAGCAATCGCCTTCTTGGATCAGATTCACCTTTGGATGTATTGACATGCTCTTTGCTCCACCTGTTTGGTTTTTCCTGCACACTAACACACTCATCAAAATAATTCAAAGAAGATTTAAATGAAGATTGAGAGGCTGATTGTAATAACCCTCACGAGCAGATATAATTTTGGTCGAGAAAAATCCCGCTCGACCAGTTTGGAGTTGGTTCGACAAGAATTAAAAATAAAAATCGACCCCGTGAATTATTCTTGATGGGATTATCTCGAGGCCAAAGTACCTACTCTTAATAGTTCTGACCAAGTGTTAATTATTATGGTCGAGTTTTTTCTAAGCTGTACGAGAACCGATGGATGGGAAACATTTTATCGAAAACTGGTCTTGAATACTTTCAGCTGCTTGCGAGTCATGTGCATGTCATGTGCTGCCTGGCTGCTTGCTTTCTTCCTAACCTGAACATGTGACTTGCACCTTCCAGCTTGCTTGCTACATTAAAGTCATGTGAGTTGCACACCTGCTTGTAGCTTTCTTCATGGGAAGGAAAAGTTCAGCTGCTTGTGCTGCTTGGTGTGCTGAAGCATGTCACCAGCTGTCTAACCTCATCTTTGTCTTTTGTGGGAGCCAACCCTCATCTGAAGCAACTCCTTATGATATAAAATACCCTCTTCTCTCCTCTGGACGTTCATAACCTGCAAGAAAAACCAGAGAAAAATTCAGAGAGAAAGAGAGAAAGAAGAGAGAAAAATCTGTGAGAAAAGATTCATGAAAAATTCAGAAAAATATTCAGAGAAGAGTAGTGAGCATGGACAACTCTTTCTCATCATCCTGTGACTTTAATCAGTGAGTTTTGGAGTGTTTAAGAGCTGAAGATTTGGTGTCCTGAAGTTGAGAATCACCCATGTTCTTCAGCCTTTGATTTTGATCGGTAAGATGGTTGTGGATCAGTTTCTGTGAGAAGTTTTGTTTGTTTGCCTACACTGGAGATAAATTCTGAATAAATCCAACCATGGATTCTTGTGGTGTTGATCAGGTTAATTCGTGGTTAGCTTGAAGAGAGACAACCAGTCAAGTTTAATTAGTTGAGTAAAACCGGTAAGCTTCAGCTTCTTGATTCAGCCATGTTTTGATGAGAACCAATTGCTGTATGTTGGTTAACCTGTCAGGATCAGTTGTCTAAGGTCTTGTTCTCTTCAGTCTTGGTTGATTTATGATTTAATCAGTCTCATAGAACCAGTAGACGAACTGATAAGAATTATGGGAATTAAACCGAACTGATTTGATCTTGTTTAGAACTGAATTGAGCTGAGTATGTTCTGATCTGATCTGAGCCGAGCTGTCTATGGTCTGAAATTGTCTTGAACTGATGTCGTCTGAGTATAACCGAGTTAAGCTGTTGGGAACTAATTTGAACCGGAGTTAGCTGAGCATGAACTAAGCTGATATGAACCGAGTTAAATTGTTAAAGCTTGAACCGAGCTGAACATGGTATCAATCTGTCTTGAACCGAACTGATACGAGAGAACTGAACTGAAATGTTATGAACTGAGTTGAGTTTCTTCTTGAACCAGACTAGTGAACCTTATGTTCCAACTGTTATGTTTTGAATTCAGATGGCCAAGGAGAGTATTCGGATCAGCCGGATCCTTGTGATGGTTCTGAACCGAGAGTGATCCAGAAGTGAAGTGTGATTAGCTTGAGCTCGAGTCTAGTCTTCCTTAGCCAATCTCATGGATTTAAAGGTGAGTCTAGATAGATGATGAATGAATTATGAATGAGTATATTGCACATTGAATATGGTTGATTAATTAAGAATTAATCATGAATTAATTAAGAGATAATCATTGATTAATTAAGGATTTATCATGGATTAATTAAGGAGTAATTATTGTTGATTGATTAAGTATTATCCCTTGATCTATATTTATATATGAAGTATTTATCTAGTTTAAATACTTAAGAATTGATAAGAGTAATTCTTTGAGGTTATCCCGAGCCTTAGTACTTGTTCTCAAGTACTAATCTATAAGTATTCTATTAATAAGTGTGAATCATGTGAAGTCTTATTGTATACTCACTCTCCCGAAAGTCCCGCATTGCCGTGAATTGGTCCTGCGATATGGATCAAGGTCATGAAGACACGATGATGGGGTCGCACCCTGGAGGCCGTGTAACTGCATGCAGCGTTGGATGTTCTATCTTGGAATATCTGATGGAGATGATGGTTATATTTATTCCCCGTTAGGCTCGGTTAGCCTTGGTGGTTTTCCGGGTTTAGCATATATATATATATTAAGAGTATGAGTGATTGGCGGGTATCGTGGAGGTGATGTTTAAGATAGATTCACATGGATGGATTGAGAGGCCTTATAATTATATTAATTATGGAATATAATTCCACTGCATTCAAATGGTGTCGCTTGCTCGGGATACTATTGATATGTGTTTGGGTGTGGGATTAGACTCACTGAGTAAACTAGTTACTCATGACTCATTTGATATGCAGGTAACCAGTAGGTGGGAGACCTTTACTCTAGGACGGAAAGGAACGGCATTAGCCAGCGGTAGTTTTATTATCCTTGCAAAGTCATTTTGATATATCTTATGAATAAGATTTGTAGACCGAAAACCTCGAGGTTAATTTATAACAAATTTTGTAAGATGATTTTGAATGATATATAAATAATGTTTTTTTTTAAGTACGGGTTCCATATGATATTAGTCCTTGTCCGGACGAACTAACTATCAGGTATTGCTTTCTCGGGTTGAAAAGCCTAGAGTGGTATCCGATAGGAGCGTTGGTGTTCTTTGATTGTTGGTCTAAGGCGATCGGAAGTATTCTGAGAACCTCAGATCGACCATCGAGGAACATCGACCGTGTCATTTCCGGTCATCTATGATCGGGGGTGTCACAAAGGTGGTATCAGAGCATGGTTATACGATGCTAGAATGGGACTTGTTTCAAATGTTTTTTGAGTCAAAATGAGTCGCAAGGATAACTAGGATATGCTGGCTTGTTCCTTCATTTTAGGATAGATAGTCATGGGAAGTTACCTAACAGTGATATTTCATAGCAGAAGCACCGAGACAAGCTTGAATGGATGGAGCGTACTTACCGAGGTTATTATCATCATGATCAAGTTTGCTACCCTCATGGTGGGGTTCACTACCTTCCTGCTAGAAGTCAATAACCTCATGCCTTCCTGCCGTTCTTCTGAGTTTTAGTGGGGATGCTAATACTTTAGAGAGATTTATGGGATATAATTGATACATCGAATACATCTCCGGACTCGTGTGTTATCGATGTCAAGGTGGGTGTTTTTTGTGATCCGGTCAGAGCGATTCGACTACACTTGATCACATAGATGCACTTATTATTCCGGTTTCTCAAGTCTAACCAGCTCATGCTAAGACGTACAAGCACCACAGCCATACAAGCATGATTTCTTAAGCATTTGTTTCAAGCTTAGCGTTGGAGGAAGAGATGGTTTGACTGTATTACAAGATGATGGAAGCACCAGAAGCATTCTGTTTGCAACGGAATATCATGAAGCTTATGATGCAAAGAAGAAGAAGTTGGGACCATAAGATACTGAAGAAGGACTAAACCGTTAGAAGTATACTTTGGCTTGAGGCAGATTTGGGATCCAACACTCAGAGCAGAATATTCACGTGGCCGTTATTCAGAGAATTACAAGAAGGATTTGGCAGCAAGCTATTTGGAGATGAACGCTATGAGTTGTTGGTCGAGAGTCAAGAGTTACTTCAGAGAGTTGAGTTCGAGTTGGACAGATTTCATGAGTTCAGGAAGTAGTATTTTTTACACAAGCATCCAGATACGTGGTCGAGTGAATTGGATTCATCGATTATGGTTTGGAGAATAAGCAAAAGATCATACGAAAAATCTTTGGGAACTTAGCCAAGAATTTTGGAGTAGATAAAAGACCATGGAGTTTCAAAGCTTCGAGGAGATGTTAGAGTATGACGTGAATGTTAAAGAAGCTATTATTGCTGAAGAGGTTAACCAAGTCATGCGGACCGTTTATTTTCCAACCGCTGCAGATCAAAGGTCAGTTTCAAGAAGTGAGTTAAGTAAGTCGTTGGGGATGATTTTGGGTGTACATTTCATCAGATCAAGATCGAGGACCTTGAGCCGTTATGGTTGTGACTAGCAAAGACAGAATGGTCGTGATTGTCAAAGTTTGGGAAATCCTGGAACGTTTGCATCATTCGCGCTTTGGTGGTTCTTGTGAAGAGTTAGGAATTTAGGTTACCCTTCCTCATGAAGTTACCCGATCTACGTTACCTATACCTAAGATAACACTTGTTGAACTAGTCCGATTTTCCTTACCGTTAGTCCACATCCAAGTGTTAGGCTATTTGGGTAGAGCCTACACTTTATAGTTGCCTGGACCGTCAAAACCTTTGAAAGGTCCAATCACAGGTTTGCTTCTTATCCCATTGCGTGTTGTGTGCATTTTAAAAATTTATGAATGATTAAATAAATAAGTGAAGGAGTGATCAAGGTGTCGTATGAGACCTTGCCTATGGACGGAATTTTCCGCCCATATTGTGTTTGATGCGGGAACAACACATAGATGTAGTTCTCGGGTAGTGTCATTGTTTTAGGAAGGATTCACTTTAGTGAATTCAAGTACACTGTTCTTATTCGTGGAAGTACTGGCTGCCATTTAGAGTTATGGTATGCCTTCGTATCCCATCCCCATTCCTTAGTACTTCCATTAGAGCGGTTTGTTTCTATCTAGAGTGAGATTGGCTATCTAGTTATCGAGCTCAATTAGGATGTTGTTGAGGAAGAAAGTCTTTGAGAGAAGACCAGTTATTGTTGGCCTACAATGGTATTCTACCAAGTATTGGAGCATCGTTCGTATCAGTCTTGGGAGTTGAAGACCTTTTGGGAAAAGGTGAAGATGTGTATTCCATTATCTTGATCATTGGGAAAAGAGAAGATGACAAGGATCAGAATACAGTGAATAATCAGATAGCTAGAGAATTTGAAGTTACGCTTAAGGAATTGGAAGAGTTATTGCTATCTAGAAGTAAGCTGTTCAATATTCTTGTTCAACTTGGATTCACTGCAATAGCCTAGGGATCTCACTTTCTTGCCGAGTTCTAGTAGTAGTCAGAAGATTATGAAGAGCGTCTCAGATAGATCAGAAGTGTAAAGAATACAGTAAGTGAAATCATTCTTGGAATGGGTGAGTGTGCGTATTTGAGAGTAGCACCCCTCGTCTGAATCATGTTGGTGTGATTTATCGTGCATGTTCTTGTTTGATTGTTGCACGGTTAATCAAGTTAACATTGACCAGACTGGAGATGTTACTTTCACGTATGGCACATCACCTAACGTTCCAAATTTCATGTTGCTGTTATGGGAGAAAGTCAGATAGAAAAGGTTGAGAAGTCATAGTCTACAGATACAAGATTGTTAGAAAAAGTATGCAGACCGCAGTTGACAAGAGTTGTGCAGAGTAAAGAATTTGGTTATCTTGAAAGTGGCTGCTCAGGAAAGAAAGGATCTGTTGGGGTAATCAAGGGATCCCATGAGTTGTTTTGATATGGGAAGATTAAGATAAGGAAAGAGCTAATATCCATAACTCCTTTCAGAGACAGTTCAGTAAAGAGTGTACATCTATGTTTTCAGAATTCGGGGACGAATTCTTTTGAGGAGGGAAGAATGTAATAACCCTCACGAGCAGATATAATTTTGGTCGAGAAAAATCCCGCTCGACCAGTTTGGAGTTGGTTCGACAAGAATTAAAAATAAAAATCGACCCCGTGAATTATTCTTGATGGGATTATCTCGAGGCCAAAGTACCTACTCTTAATAGTTCTGACCAAGTGTTAATTATTATGGTCGAGTTTTTTCTAAGCTGTACGAGAACCGATGGATGGGAAACATTTTATCGAAAACTGGTCTTGAATACTTTCAGCTGCTTGCGAGTCATGTGCATGTCATGTGCTGCCTGGCTGCTTGCTTTCTTCCTAACCTGAACATGTGACTTGCACCTTCCAGCTTTCTTGCTACATTAAAGTCATGTGAGTTGCACACCTGCTTGTAGCTTTCTTCATGGGAAGGAAAAGTTCAGCTGCTTGTGCTGCTTGGTGTGCTGAAGCATGTCACCAGCTGTCTAACCTCATCTTTGTCTTTTGTGGGAGCCAACCCTCATCTGAAGCAACTCCTTATGATATAAAATACCCTCTTCTCTCCTCTGGACGTTCATAACCTGCAAGAAAAACCAGAGAAAAATTCAGAGAGAAAGAGAGAAAGAAGAGAGAAAAATCTGTGAGAAAAGATTCATGAAAAATTCAGAAAAATATTCAGAGAAGAGTAGTGAGCATGGACAACTCTTTCTCATCATCCTGTGACTTTAATCAGTGAGTTTTGGAGTGTTTAAGAGCTGAAGATTTGGTGTCCTGAAGTTGAGAATCACCCATGTTCTTCAGCCTTTGATTTTGATCGGTAAGATGGTTGTGGATCAGTTTCTGTGAGAAGTTTTGTTTGTTTGCCTACACTGGAGATAAATTCTGAATAAATCCAACCATGGATTCTTGTGGTGTTGATCAGGTTAATTCGTGGTTAGCTTGAAGAGAGACAACCAGTCAAGTTTAATTAGTTGAGTAAAACCGGTAAGCTTCAGCTTCTTGATTCAGCCATGTTTTGATGAGAACCAATTGCTGTATGTTGGTTAACCTGTCAGGATCAGTTGTCTAAGGTCTTGTTCTCTTCAGTCTTGGTTGATTTATGATTTAATCAGTCTCATAGAACCAGTAGACGAACTGATAAGAATTATGGGAATTAAACCGAACTGATTTGATCTTGTTTAGAACTGAATTGAGCTGAGTATGTTCTGATCTGATCTGAGCCGAGCTGTCTATGGTCTGAAATTGTCTTGAACTGATGTCGTCTGAGTATAACCGAGTTAAGCTGTTGGGAACTAATTGAACCGGAGTTAGCTGAGCATGAACTAAGCTGATATGAACCGAGTTAAATTGTTAAAGCTTGAACCGAGCTGAACATGGTATCAATCTGTCTTGAACCGAACTGATACGAGAGAACTGAACTGAAATGTTATGAACTGAGTTGAGTTTCTTCTTGAACCAGACTAGTGAACCTTATGTTCCAACTGTTATGTTTTGAATTCAGATGGCCAAGGAGAGTATTCGGATCAGCCGGATCCTTGTGATGGTTCTGAACCGAGAGTGATCCAGAAGTGAAGTGTGATTAGCTTGAGCTCGAGTCTAGTCTTCCTTAGCCAATCTCATGGATTTAAAGGTGAGTCTAGATAGATGATGAATGAATTATGAATGAGTATATTGCACATTGAATATGGTTGATTAATTAAGAATTAATCATGAATTAATTAAGAGATAATCATTGATTAATTAAGGATTTATCATGGATTAATTAAGGAGTAATTATGTTGATTGATTAAGTATTATCCCTTGATCTATATTTATATATGAAGTATTTATCTAGTTTAAATACTTAAGAATTGATAAGAGTAATTCTTTGAGGTTATCCCGAGCCTTAGTACTTGTTCTCAAGTACTAATCTATAAGTATTCTATTAATAAGTGTGAATCATGTGAAGTCTTATTGTATACTCACTCTCCCGAAAGTCCCGCATTGCCGTGAATTGGTCCTGCGATATGGATCAAGGTCATGAAGACACGATGATGGGGTCGCACCCTGGAGGCCGTGTAACTGCATGCAGCGTTGGATGTTCTATCTTGGAATATCTGATGGAGATGATGGTTATATTTATTCCCCGTTAGGTTCGGTTAGCCTTGGTGGTTTTCCGGGTTTAGCATATATATATATATTAAGAGTATGAGTGATTGGCGGGTATCGTGGAGGTGATGTTTAAGATAGATTCACATGGATGGATTGAGAGGCCTTATAATTATATTATTATGGAATATAATTCCACTGCATTCAAATGGTGTCGCTTGCTCGGGATACTATTGATATGTGTTTGGGTGTGGGATTAGACTCACTGAGTAAACTAGTTACTCATGACTCATTTGATATGCAGGTAACCAGTAGGTGGGAGACCTTTACTCTAGGACGGAAAGGAACGGCATTAGCCAGCGGTAGTTTTATTATCCTTGCAAAGTCATATTGATATATCTTATGAATAAGATTTGTAGACCGAAAACCTCGAGGTTAATTTATAACAAATTTTGTAAGATGATTTTGAATGATATATAAATAATGTTTTTTTTTAAGTACGGGTTCCATATGATATTAGTCCTTGTCCGGACGAACTAACTATCAGGTATTGCTTTCTCGGGTTGAAAAGCCTAGAGTGGTATCCGATAGGAGCGTTGGTGTTCTTTGATTGTTGGTCTAAGGCGATCGGAAGTATTCTGAGAACCTCAGATCGACCATCGAGGAACATCGACCGTGTCATTTCCGGTCATCTATGATCGGGGGTGTCACACTGATGGTCGTGGGGATTTCTCCTTGGTATTTTTCCTTTGAAGACCAAACATTATAACCTGAAAATCTCAACACAAAAGTTAGGAAATAAAACCTCACACTCTCAAGTGTTTAATCTCACCCACTCAAGTGTTTCTCTCAGATTTAGGTGATCACACACAAGTTTCTACTCAATGTTCTAAGAGAACAAATCAAAGAATCTCAATGGGCAAATCCAAGCAAACAAGGGAATTTCTCAAGATAGAAAGATAAGAAATTTTTTTTTTTTTTGATTTTTGAAATCCGTTTTAACCACCTCAAAGGCTGGATTTCTCCTCAGCCAGCAGGCTGTCTCTTCCCCACCAATCCACAAACAAACTTTGAATTTTTCTATATATTTTTTTTTGAATCAAATCGTAGATCTTTTTTTATGGATGGTAATGAGGGGCCCGGATTTAAGAAAGGTAGAAGAGAGAAGTGTTTATAAGAAAATAGAAGATGAGAAAGATGAATGAAATGGACAATACCGGAAGAGTGCTCTGATACCACTTGATAGAACCAAAATATGGATCACTCTTTCGGTATTTGGTTGATATGAACTCAGATCCGAGAGGATTGAGAACTGATGGATCGAGGAGTGACACTAAGGGTTGCGGAATAGCCCAAAGATACTACCAGACTTCGATCGTTGCCGGATGTGAAGCACCGGTCCAACAAAAGAAGGTTCGAAACTTGGAGATAACCTCAACCGAGAAACTAAGATGTGTTCTAAACAAAGAACAATGAGAGAAACACATAAAAAGGGAAAAAAAATCTGTCTTTTTCGTGGCTCTAAGGCCTTATTTATAGGATTACAAGTTGTAGAAATCCAAAGAAGAATGTTCCAAAAACAAGACATAGAAACTAGAAATGAAGACTTTGACTAAAGACCGAAATTAATGATTTTTGTTGAATTCTTTTTCCCATGCACGACCAAGACTTCCTTGCTGACTCCCTCTTGGTATTCTTGATGAGAATGTGCTTGAAATAGACTGAGAGGAAAGGGCTGGTCGAATTGACGAAAGAAACAATCCCATAATGAACTTTTTATGAACTTTTCTTTGGGCTGAAAAAGGCCCATTTCGCCCACAGCTGAACCAGCTCCATCTTCAGTGTTATCTTAGCTCATTCAGCTCCAAGCTAGTGTCATTTAGCTCACTCAGCTCATCCAACTCCCAGAGTAGTGTCACTTAGCTCACTCAGCTCATCTAGCTCGCCCAAAGCAAGTGTCACCTCGTCCAGCTCGTCCAAGTGGATTCTAGCTCGACCATATGTCTTCAAATGTGAAGTTGGACGGGAAAGACAAGCCCCAGTATGGTCAGATCGGTC
>NW_022610836.1:0-49877 GCF_000309985.2 Brassica rapa
TTGGGAAGGTTTGGGCAAGGTCCGTACAAGTCTACAGTCGTACATGACCGTACACCTGAAGATGGGTAACCTTGGACACGGTAAAGAAGTTACTTGCGGTAACTTAAGTGAAGGGAAGGAACTTACCTGGATGCATCAGACCGTTTAGGGATAAGGTAGAGCGCGCCTTGACAGGCTGGAACAGCTGGAAAGGCAAGAGCATCTCGGTCCAAGATGCTAGATGCTCCGCGCATGTGGAGAAGCTAATTGGCTAGTCCAAATGAGCTTATCCTCTCCTGATTGACCTCACATGCTTTAGTCTTCTCTTGATTTCGAAAACCCTTGTATGCTCACACTATATATTGTGACTCATGTCCTTAATGAAAGATTAGACAGTTCTTAACAATCCTTCTCCTTACTCATTTCACTATGATTCTCCATTAGTCTCTAAGTTGTCTCTTAATCTCTTATTCTCCTTCTTTAATCCTTTCTAAACTCAGATAACCTCTTACATTCCTAAATGTCATATGGTATCAGAGCCAGGTTGATTACAATCTGAGTTCGTGAGTGTCTCTGTGAGTGTGTTTGAGAGTTTCTTGAGAGTTCCAAAAGCTCAAGGTGTTTGTGTGTGTCTTGGTGGTCCGTGAGAGGTTCATTTGAAGACTCAAGAGTGAATCTGTGTTCTAGAGAGCAGCGTGGGTTCTCAGTACAAGATCTAACCGGTTGTTCAAGCTAGAGACGTCAAGCTGTTCAAGATGGAGAGTGGCATGAAGATGAAGGTCGCGGTGACATTCAAGGGAACCAACTACCTAGTCTGGTCTAGGATGGTGAAGACTGCTGTGGGAAGCAAGGGTTTGTGGAAGCATATCACATCTGGTGAGGCTCCAAAGGTGATTACTCAAGGGGATGAAACGGAGAGTCCCGAGGAGAGTGTTGTAGAGAAGTGGCAACAAGAAGACATGATGGTGATGTCAGTTCTTCATGCCTCTTTGGAGCCGGCTATACTAGATGCTTATAGCTACTGTGAGACAGCCAAGGAGCTGTGGGATACTCTACAGAAAGTGTATGGAAACACTTCTAACCTGAACCGAGTGTTTGAAGTCAAGAAGGCCATCAATGGGTTAACTCAAGATGACACGGAGTTCACTAAGCACTTGGGGAGGTTCAGGTCTCTTTGGTCTGAGTTGGAGATGCTGAGGCCAAGCACGGTTGATCCAGAGCTTCTAAATGAGAGACGCGAGCAGGACAAGGTCTTTGGGTTGCTGCTCACGTTGAATGCAAGCTACAGTGGTCTTATCCAGCACATGCTATGGTCTGAGAAGCTGCCTGATCTTGAAGAGGTGTGCGCTAAGATACAGAAGGAGCAGGGCTCAATGGGTTTGTTTGGAGGCAAGGGAGACTTATCTCTTGCAAATGCTGTGCAACCTGACCGGGAAGAGCCTCCACAAGCCAACAAAGCTGGTTACAACAAGTATGAGGATAGGAAGTTCAATGGGAACTGTGATCACTGCAAGAAGCATGGACACAAGAAGAGTCAGTGCTGGATACTCCATCCCCACTTGAAGCCGGCTAAGTTCATGAAGGAGAGAGAGGCAAAAGCTCACATGACTGAAGGATCAAGCGGAGCAGGGCCATCCAACCGTGGAGCTGAAGGGGAGAACCGTGAAGGAGATGGAAAAGCTTTGGTGACCTACACTGGAGCTATCAACCCCCGAGGCAATGATCAAGACTTCATCAGGAGATCCGAGATGGATGCACTCATCAAAATGCTCAAGGATAATGGTAACATTCATGGGTATTCATTTGGTGCTTCTATGATTGCTAGAACTATAGAAATGACTCCTAATGTGGCTGAGATTGCTAGGATTGATAGTAAGACTGGAATTGAGCATTGCATTGATAGAAATGCTAGGATGAATGCATATAGATCACAAATTATCTGCCATAGTGCTAGCAATACATCCAAACCATTGATTATAGATTCAGGTGCATCTCATCATATGATTAGTGACACCAACCTGATTAAAGATATAGAACCTACTAATGGATGTGTGATGATTGCAAATGGAGATAAGATACCTATTAAGGGAATAGGAAACTTAAAACTTTTTGATAAGAACACTAGAGCTTTTTATATTCCGGAATTCACATCAAACCTTCTTTCAGTTAAGAAATGCACTACTGATTTGAATTGCAATGTTATATTCAGTCCTAATGATGTGAAGTTTCAGGATATTGAGAGCAGCCAATTGATTGGAAAAGGAGTTACAAAGGGAGACTTATACATGCTTGAGAAGCTTGATCCTGTTTCCAATTATAACTGCTCATTTACTTCTGCTTCTAGTTTAAATAAAAATGCATTGTGGCATGCTAGATTAGGTCATCCCCATGAGAGGGCTTTAAACTTGATGTTACCAGGTGTGGTTTTTGAAAATAATAAGTGTGAGGCTTGCATTTTAGGCAAGCATTGTAAGAATGTGTTTCCAAGAACATCTACTGTCTATGAAAACTGCTTTGATTTGATTCATACTGATGTGTGGACTGCACCTAGTTTTTCTAGAGATAATCATAAGTATTTTGTCACATTCATTGATGAAAAATCTAAATACACCTGGTTAACACTCATTCCATCAAAAGATAGGGTGATAGATGCATTCAAGAACTTTCAAGCTTATGTGACTAACCATTACCATGCTAGGATTAAAATTTTGAGATCAGATAATGGAGGAGAGTACACAAGCTATGCGTTCAAGAGTCATCTAGATCACCATGGAATCCTTCATCAAACAAGCTGTCCCTACACACCACAACAGAATGGTGTAGCTGAGAGGAAGAACAGGCACTTGATGGAAGTGGCTCGGTCACTAATGTTCCAAGCTAATGTACCTAAGAGATTCTGGAGTGATGCTGTATCTACTGCGTGCTATCTAATCAACAGGATGCCTACAAAGGTGTTGAAGGATCAAGCACCATTTGAAGTTCTGAACAAGCGCAAGCCATCCTTGGAATACATGAGAGTGTTTGGATGCTTATGCTATGTTCTAGTACCAGGAGAATTGAGGAACAAGCTAGAAGCAAGAAGCAGAAAGGCAATGTTCATTGGCTACTCAACAACTCAAAAAGGATATAAGTGTTATGATCCAGAAGCTAGAAGGGTGCTTGTATCTAGAGATGTGAAGTTCATTGAAGAAAGAGGATACTATGAGGAGAAGAATCAAGAAGATTTGAAGGATCTCACATCAGATAAGGCTGGAGTCTTAAGAATCATTTTGGAAGGTCTCGGTATCAAGATGAACCAGGACCAATCCACAAGAAGTGGAAGACAAGAAGAGAGCTCAACTGCACCAAGTGGAGCTGCTCAAACACCTCACCTTGATCATGAGGGGGGAAGTGAACCTGAAACTCAAGAAAATGGCCAAGAAGGAGTCGGCTTGAGTGAGGAAGGAGGAGAGTTCAACTCAGGTTCTCATCATCAAGGTGAGCAAGACCAAGGAGAGGAAGAACATCAGAGTGAAGCACAAGAACCGACTACACAAGATGAGCCGGTTCAAGAGCAAGAACAACCAGTATTGAGGAGAAGCACAAGGCTGAGAAAGGATCCTTCCTCTTGGGTAAACACGCGAGTGTACTACAATGCCCAAGCTGTGGAGCATCCTTCTCAAGTCGTGTGTTCTTTGCTCAATACCCTGAAGAACATTGCGCCTTCATGGTTAACTTGGATGAGAATTACATCCCAAGAAGCTATGAAGAAGCAATCATGGATAAAGAATGGAAGGAGTCAGTTGGAGCTGAGGCAGGAGCTATGATCAAGAATGATACATGGTATGAGAGTGAGTTACCAAAAGGGAAGAAGGCTGTGACTAGTAGGTGGATATTCACAATCAAGTATAAGGCAGATGGAAAGATTGAGAGGAAGAAGTCAAGGCTGGTTGCAAGAGGTTTCACTCAAACTTATGGAGAAGATTACATAGAAACCTTTGCACCAGTAGCTAAACTACATACAATCCGGATTGTATTGAGCTTGGCTGTGAACCTTGGATGGGGCTTATGGCAAATGGATGTGAAGAATGCATTCCTACAAGGAGAACTTGAGGATGAAGTGTATATGCATCCACCTCCAGGTCTGGAACACTTAGTGAAGAGAGGGAACGTGTTAAGATTGAAGAAAGCTATCTATGGGCTGAAGCAATCACCAAGAGCTTGGTACAACAAGCTGAGCACTACTCTCAATGGCCGAGGCTTCAAGAAGTCTGAACTAGATCACACCCTCTTCACTCTCACTACTCCCTCAGGTATGATTGCACTCCTTGTGTATGTTGATGATATCATTATCACAGGAAGTGATAAGGAAGGTATCATAGCAACCAAGGAGTTTCTTAAATCCATGTTTGAGATTAAAGACTTGGGAGAAATGAAATACTTTCTTGGAATTGAGATATGTAGATCCAAGGAAGGTTTATTCATGTCCCAAAGGAAATATACACTTGATCTTTTGAAAGGTGCAGGTGCTTATGGAGGCAAGACAGCAAGGATGCCTATGGAGGATGGTTACAAAGTCCCACGAGAGGGGGAGATTGAAGACAGCAAACCTTATCAGGATCCTAAACTCTATAGAAAACTAGTTGGCAAATTGATTTACCTTACCATAACTAGACCTGACATTTGTTTTGCTGTGAATCAGGTGAGTCAACACATGCAAGTGCCTAAGGAGCATCATTGGCGCATGGTGGAGAGGATCTTGATGTATCTCAACGGCTCACCTGATCAAGGAGTATGGATGGGCTGCAATGGGAGCACTGAAGTGGTTGGATACTGTGATGCAGATTGGGCTGGTGATAGAGCAGACAGAAGATCAACCACAGGCTATTGCACATTCATTGGAGGCAACTTGGTTACTTGGAAGAGTAAGAAACAGAAGGTGGTGTCTTGTTCAAGTGCAGAAGCTGAGTATAGAGCTATGCTGAAGCTGACCAACGAGCTGGTGTGGATCAAAGGCATCTTGAAGCATTTGGAGATTGATCAAGCCACTCCAATGACCATGCATTGTGATAACCAAGCTGCCATCCACATTGCCTCCAACTCGGTGTTTCATGAAAGAACCAAGCACATTGAAGTTGATTGTCACAAGGTGAGGCAGATGATCATCCTAGGAGTCATCCTGCCATGCTACACAAGAAGTGAAGATCAGTTAGCGGATGTGTTCACCAAAGCTGCAAGACAAAAGACAATGGAGTCCATTCACATCAGGTTGGGCCTCATTGATCTTGGGAAGAGAAGGAGCTGATCCCCTTGGCTGTGAGGTCTTTACTCTTTTTCCCTTATCAAGGTTTTATCCCAATGGGTTTTCCTTGGTAAGGTTTTTAATGAGGAAGATCTCATAGCTATCCAAGCTTAGGCTTTCACAAAGCTAAGCTTGAGGGGGAGTGTTGAGTTGAGTTGCGTATAAGTGTGAAGCAAGTGAGGAGTTGAGACTAAGGAGATGAGTTGAAGCTTGGGAAGGTTTGGGCAAGGTCCGTACAAGTCCGTACAGTCCGTACATGACCGTACACATGAAGATGGGTGAAACCTTGACAAGGGTAAAGAAGTTACTTGCGGTAACTTAAGTGAAGGGAAGGAACTTACCTGGATGCATCAGACCGTTTAGGGATAAGGTAGAGCGCGCCTTGACAGGCTGGAACAGCTGGAAAGGCAAGAGCATCTCGGTCCAAGATGCTAGATGCTCCGCGCATGTGGAGAAGCTAATTGGCTAGTCCAAATGAGCTTATCCTCTCCTGATTGACCTCACATGCTTTAGTCTTCTCTTGATTTCGAAAACCCTTGTATGCTCACACTATATATTGTAACTCATGTCCTTAATGAAAGATTAGACAGTTCTAAACAATCCTTCTCCTTACTTATTTCACTATGATTCTCCATTAGTCTCTAAGTTGTCTCTTAATCTCTTATTCTCCTTCTTTAATCCTTTCTAAACTCAGATAATCTTTTACATTCCTAAATGTCATAATTGGAGTTAGGATGAAGAAGCTATCCCACTTTCAAATCAGGTGATCCTAGTTTTCCTGTTTGGGAATATAACAGCTTCCTTGTCATTCTAATCAAACCAGGATGAATCGCGATGTAAGAAGCTTGATTTTGATACATAAAGTAATGGAGAATCACTAGGAAGTTGAATAAATCTCATAGGAGTTAGGATGAAGAAGCTATCCCACTTTCAAATCAGGTGATCCCAGTTTTCCTGTTTGGGAATATGACAGCTTCTTTGTCATTCTAATCAAACCAGGATGAATCGCGATGTAAGAAGCTTGATTTTGATACATAAAGTAATGGAGAATCACTAGGAAGTTGAATAAATCTCATAGGAGTTAGGATGAAGAAGCTATCCCACTTTCAAATCAGGTGATCCCAGTTTTCCTGTTTGGGAATATGACAGCTTCTTTGTCATTCTAATCAAACCAGGATGAATCGCGATGTAAGAAGCTTGATTTTGATACATAAAGTAATGGAGAATCACTAGGAAGTTGAATAAATCTCATAGGAGTTAGGATGAAGAAGCTATCCCACTTTCAAATCAGGTGATCCCAGTTTTCCTGTTTGGGAATATGACAGCTTCTTTGTCATTCTAATCAAACCAGGATGAATCGCGATGTAAGAAGCTTGATTTTGATACATAAAGTAATGGAGAATCACTAGGAAGTTGAATAAATCTCATAGGAGTTAGGATGAAGAAGCTATCCCACTTTCAAATCAGGTGATCCCAGTTTTCCTGTTTGGGAATATAACAGCTTCCTTGTCATTCTAATCAAACCAGGATGAATCGCGATGTAAGAAGCTTGATTTTGATACATAAAGTAATGGAGAATCACTAGGAAGTTGAATAAATCTCATTGGAGTTAGGATGAAGAAGCTATCCCACTTTCAAATCAGGTGATCCCAGTTTTCCTGTTTGGGAATATGACAGCTTCTTTGTCATTCTAATCAAACCAGGATGAATCGCGATGTAAGAAGCTTGATTTTGATACATAAAGTAATGGAGAATCACTAGGAAGTTGAATAAATCTCATAGGAGTTAGGATGAAGAAGCTATCCCACTTTCAAATCAGGTGATCCCAGTTTTCCTGTTTGGGAATATGACAGCTTCTTTGTCATTCTAATCAAACCAGGATGAATCGCGATGTAAGAAGCTTGATTTTGATATATAAAGTAATGGAGAATCACTAGGAAGTTGAATAAATCTTATAGGAGTTAGGATGAAGAAGCTATCCCACTTTCAAATCAGGTGATCCCAGTTTTCCTGTTTGGGAATATGACCGCTTCTTTATCATTCTAATCAAACCAGGATGAATCGCGATGTAAGAACTTGATTTTGATACATAAAGTAATGGAGAACCTTTAGGAAGTTGAATAAATCTCATAGGAGTTAGGATGAAGAAGCTATCCCACTTTCAAATCAGGTGATCCCAGTTTTTCTGTTTGGGAATATGACAGCTTCTTTGTTATTCTAAATAAACCAGGATGAATAGCGATGTAAGAAACTTGATTTTGATACATGAAGTAATGGAGAAGCACTAGGAAGTTGAATAAATCTCATAGGAGTTAGGATGAAGAAGCTATCCCACTTTCAAATCAGGTGATCTCAGTTTTCCTGTGTCGGAATATGACAGCTTCCTTGTCATTCTAGATAAGCCAGGATGAATCGCGATGTAAGAAGCTTTATTTTGATACATAAAGTAATGGAGAATCACTAGGAAGTTGAATAAATCTCATAGGAGTTAGGATGAAGAAGCTGTCCCACTTTCAAATCAGGTGATCCCAGTTTTCATGTTTGGGAAAATGACAGCTTCTTTGTCATTCTAATCAAACCAGGATGAATCGCGATGTAAGAAGCTTGATTTTGATATAAAGTAATGGAGAATCACTAGGAAGTTGAAGAAATCTCATAGGAGTTAGGATGAAGAAGCTATCCCACTTTCAAATCAGGTGATCCCAGTTTTCCTGTTTGGGAATATGACAGCTTCTTTGTCATTCTAATCAGACCAGGATGAATCGCGATGTAAGAAGCTTGATTTTGATACATAAAGTAATGTAGAATCACTAGGAAGTTGAATAAATCTCATAGGAGTTAGGATGAAGAAGCTATCCCACTTTCAAATCAGGTGATCCCAGTTTCCTGTTTGGGAATATGACAGCTTCTTTGTCATTCTAATCAAACCGGAATGAATCGCGATGTAAGAAGCTTGATTTTGATACATAAAGTAATGGAGAATCCCTAGGAAGTTGAATAAATCTCATAGGAGTTAGGATGAAGAAGCTATCCCACTTTCAAATCAGGTGATCCCAGTTTTCCTGTTTGGGAATATAACAGCTTCCTTGTCATTCTAATCAAACCAGGATGAATCGCGATGTAAGAAGCTTGATTTTGATACATAAAGTAATAGAGAATCACTAGGAAGTTGAATAAATCTCATAGGAGTTAGGATGAAGAAGCTATCCCACTTTCAAATCAGGTGATCCCAGTTTTCCTGTTTGGGAATATGACAGCTTCTTTGTCATTCTAATCAAACCAGGATGAATCGCGATGTAAGAAGCTTGATTTTGATACATAAAGTAATGGAGAATCACTAGGAAGTTGAATAAATCTCATAGGAGTTAGGATGAAGAAGCTATCCCACTTTCAAATCAGGTGATCCCAGTTTTCCTGTTTGGGAATATGACAGCTTCTTGTCATTCTAATCAAACCAGGATGAATCGCGATGTAAGAAGCTTGATTTTGATACATAAAGTAATGGAGAATCACTAGGAAGTTGAATAAATCTCATAGGAGTTAGGATGAAGAAGCTATCCCACTTTCAAATCAGGTGATCCCAGTTTTCCTGTTTGGGAATATGACAGCTTCTTTGTCATTCTAATCAAACCAGGATGAATCACGATGTAAGAAGCTTGATTTTGATACATAAAGTAATGGAGAATCACTAGGAAGTTGAATAAATCTCATAGGAGTTAGGATGAAGAAGCTATCCCACTTTCAAATCAGGTGATCCCAGTTTTCCTGTTTGGGAATATGACAGCTTCTTTGTCATTCTAATCAAACCAGGATGAATCGCGATGTAAGAAGCTTGATTTTGATACATAAAGTAATGGAGAATCACTAGGAAGTTGAATAAATCTCATAGGAGTTAGGATGAAGAAGCTATCCCACTTTCAAATCAGGTGATCCCAGTTTTCCTGTTTGGGAATATGACAGCTTCTTTGTCATTCTAATAAACCAGGATGAATCGCGATGTAAGAAGCTTGATTTTGATACATAAAGTAATGGAGAATCACTAGGAAGTTGAATAAATCTCATAGGAGTTAGGATGAAGAAGCTATCCCACTTTCAAATCAGGTGATCCCAGTTTTCCTGTTTGGGAATATGACAGCTTCTTGTCATTCTAATCAAACCAGGATGAATCGCGATGTAAGAAGCTTGATTTTGATACATAAAGTAATGGAGAATCACTAGGAAGTTGAATAAATCTCATAGGAGTTAGGATGAAGAAGCTATCCCACTTTCAAATCAGGTGATCCCAGTTTTCCTGTTTGGGAATATGACAGCTTCTTTGTCATTCTAATCAAACCAGGATGAATCGCGATGTAAGAAGCTTGATTTTGATATAAAGTAATGGAGAATCACTAGGAAGTTGAATAAATCTCATAGGAGTTAGGATGAAGAAGCTATCCCACTTTCAAATCAGGTGATCCCAGTTTTCCTGTTTGGGAATATGACAGCTTCCTTGTCATTCTAATAAACCAGGATGAATCGCGATGTAAGAAGCTTGATTTTGATACATAAAGTAATGGAGAATCACTAGGAAGTTGAATAAATCTCATAGGAGTTAGGATGAAGAAGCTATCCCACTTTCAAATCAGGTGATCCCAGTTTTCCTGTTTGGGAATATGACAGCTTCCTTGTCATTCTAATCAAACCAGGATGAATCGCGATGTAAGAAGCTTGATTTTGATACATAAAGTAATGGAGAATCACTAGGAAGTTGAATAAATCTCATAGGAGTTAGGATGAAGAAGCTATCCCACTTTCAAATCAGGTGATCCCAGTTTTCCTGTTTGGGAATATAACAGCTTCCTTGTCATTCTAATCAAACCAGGATGAATCGCGATGTAAGAAGCTTGATTTTGATACATAAAGTAATGGAGAATCACTAGAAAGTTGAATAAATCTCATAGGAGTTAGGATGAAGAAGCTATCCCACTTTCAAACCAGGTGATCCCAGTTTTCCTGTTTGGGAATATGACAGCTTCTTTGTTATTCTAATCAAACCAGGATGAATCGCGATGTAAGAAGCTTGATTTGATACATGAAGTAATGGAGAAGCACTAGGAAGTTGAATAAATCTCATAGGAGTTAGGATGAAGAAGCTATCCCACTTTCAAATCAGGTGATCTCAGTTTTCCTGTGTCGGAATATGACAGCTTCCTTGTCATTCTAGATAAGCCAGGATGAATCGCGATGTAAGAAGCTTTATTTTGATACATAAAGTAATGGAGAATCACTAGGAAGTTGAATAAATCTCATAGGAGTTAGGATGAAGAAGCTGTCCCACTTTCAAATCAGGTGATCCCAGTTTTCCTGTTTGGGAATATGACAGCTTCTTTGTCATTCTAATCAAACCAGGATGAATCGCGATGTAAGAAGCTTGATTTTGATACATAAAGTAATGGAGAATCACTAGGAAGTTGAATAAATCTCATAGGAGTTAGGATGAAGAAGCTATCCCACTTTCAAATCAGGTGATCCCACTTTTCCTGTTTGGGAATATAACAGCTTCCTTGTCATTCTAATCAAACCAGGATGAATCGCGATGTAAGAAGCTTGATTTTGATACATAAAGTAATGGAGAATCACTAGGAAGTTGAATAAATCTCATAGGAGTTAGGATGAAGAAGCTATCCCACTTTCAAATCAGGTGATCCAGTTTTCCTGTTTGGGAATATACAGCTTCCTTGTCATTCTAATCAAACCAGGATGAATCGCGATGTAAGAAGCTTGATTTTGATACATAAAGTAATGGAGAATCACTAGGAAGTTGAATAAATCTCATAGGAGTTAGGATGAAGAAGCTATCCCACTTTCAAATCAGGTGATCCCAGTTTTCCTGTTTGGGAATATGACAGCTTCTTTGTCATTCTAATCAAACCAGGATGAATCGCGATGTAAGAAGCTTGATTTTGATATATAAAGTAATGGAGAATCACTAGGAAGTTGAATAAATCTCATAGGAGTTAGGATGAAGAAGCTATCCCACTTTCAAATCAGGTGATCCCAGTTTTCCTGTTTGGGAATATGACAGCTTCCTTGTCATTCTAATAAACCAGGATGAATCGCGATGTAAGAAGCTTGATTTTGATACATAAAGTAATGGAGAATCACTAGGAAGTTGAATAAATCTCATGGAGTTAGGATGAAGAAGCTATCCCACTTTCAAATCAGGTGATCCCAGTTTTCCTGTTTGGGAATATAACAGCTTCTTGTCATTCTAATCAAACCAGGATGAATCGCGATGTAAGAAGCTTGATTTTGATATATAAAGTAATGGAGAATCACTAGGAAGTTGAATAAATCTCATAGGAGTTAGGATGAAGAAGCTATCCCACTTTCAAATCAGGTGATCCCAGTTTTCCTGTTTGGGAATATGACAGCTTCTTTGTCATTCTAATCACCAGGATGAATCGCGATGTAAGAAGCTTGATTTTGATACATAAAGTAATGGAGAATCACTAGGAAGTTGAATAAATCTCATAGGAGTTAGGATGAAGAAGCTATCCCACTTTCAAATCAGGTGATCCCAGTTTTCCTGTTTGGGAATATGACAGCTTCCTGTCATTCTAATAGAACCAGGATGAATCGCGATGTAAGAAGCTTGATTTTGATACATAAAGTAATGGAGAATCACTAGGAAGTTGAATAAATCTCATAGGAGTTAGGATGAAGAAGCTATCCCACTTTCAAATCAGGTGATCCCAGTTTTCCTGTTTGGGAATATGACAGCTTCCTTGTCATTCTAATCAAACCAGGATGAATCGGATGTAAGAAGCTTGATTTTGATACATAAAGTAATGGAGAATCACTAGGAAGTTGAATAATCTCATAGGAGTTAGGATGAAGTAGCTATCCCACTTTCAAATCAGGTGATCCCAGTTTTCCTGTTTGGGAATATGACAGCTTCCTTGTCATTCTAATCAAACCAGGATGAATCGCGATGTAAGAAGCTTGATTTTGATACATAAAGTAATGGAGAATCACTAGGAAGTTGAATAAATCTCATAAGAGTTAGTATGAAGAAGCTATCCCACTTTCAAATAAGGTGATCCCAGTTTTCTGTTTGGGAATATGATAGCTTATATGTCATTCTAATCAAACCAGGATGAATCGTGATGTAAGAAGCTTGAATTTGATACATAAAGTAGTGGAGAACCATTAGGAAGTTGAATAAATCTCATAGGAGTTAGGATGAAGAAGCTATCCCACTTTCAAATCAGGTGATCCCAGTTTTCCTGTTTGGGAATATGACAGCTTCTTTGTCATTCTATCAAACCAGGATGAATCGCGATGTAAGAAGCTTGATTTTGACCATAAAGTAATGGAGAATCACTAGGAAGTTGAATAAATCTCATAGGAGTTAGGATGAAGAAGCTATCCCACTTTCAAATCAGGTGATCCCAGTTTTCCTGTTTGGGAATATGACAGCTTCTTTGTCATTCTAATCAACCAGGATGAATCGCGATGTAAGAAGCTTGATTTTGATACATAAAGTAATGGAGAATCACTAGGAAGTTGAATAAATCTCATAGGAGTTAGGATGAAGAAGCTATCCCACTTTCAAATCAGGTGATCCCATTTTCCTGTTTGGGAATATGACAGCTTCTTGTCATTCTAATCAAACCAGGATGAATCGCGATGTAAGAAGCTTGATTTTGATACATAAAGTAATGGAGAATCACTAGGAAGTTGAATAAATCTCATAGGAGTTAGGATGAAGAAGCTATCCCACTTTCAAATCAGGTGATCCCAGTTTTCCTGTTTGGGAATATGACAGCTTCCTTGTCATTCTAATCAAACCAGGATGAATCGCGATGTAAGAAGCTTGATTTTGATACATAAAGTAATGGAGAATCACTAGGAAGTTGAATAAATCTCATAGGAGTTAGGATGAAGAAGCTATCCCACTTTCAAATCAGGTGATCCCAGTTTTCCTGTTTGGGAATATGACAGCTTCTTTGTCATTCTAATCAAACCAGGATGAATCACGATGTAAGAAGCTTGATTTTGATACATAAAGTAATGGAGAATCACTAGGAAGTTGAATAAATCTCATTGGAGTTAGGATGAAGAAGCTATCCCACTTTCAAATCAGGTGATCCCAGTTTTCCTGTTTGGGAATATGACAGCTTCTTTGTCATTCTAATCAAACCAGGATGAATCACGATGTAAGAAGCTTGATTTTGATATATAAAGTAATGGAGAATCACTAGGAAGTTGAATAAATCTCATAGGAGTTAGGATGAAGAAGCTATCCCACTTTCAAATCAGGTGATCC
Source organism: Brassica rapa (assembly GCF_000309985.2). Classification (NCBI taxonomy): domain Eukaryota; kingdom Viridiplantae; phylum Streptophyta; class Magnoliopsida; order Brassicales; family Brassicaceae; genus Brassica; species Brassica rapa. The sequence continues at coordinate 13,572 of NW_022610836.1, forward strand.
CAGTTTTCCTGTTTGGGAATATGACAGCTTCTTTGTCATTCTAATCAAACCAGGATGAATCGCGATGTAAGAAGCTTGATTTTGATATATAAAGTAATGGAGAATCACTAGGAAGTTGAATAAATCTCATAGGAGTAGGATGAAGAAAGCTATCCCACTTTCAAATCAGGTGATCCCAGTTTTCCTGTTGGGAATATGACAGCTTCCTTGTCATTCTAATCAAACCAGGATGAATCGCGATGTAAGAAGCTTGATTTGATACATAAAGTAATGGAGAATCACTAGGAAGTTGAATAAATCTCATAGGAGTTAGGATGAAGAAGCTATCCACTTTCAAATCAGGTGATCCCAGTTTTCCTGTTTGGGAATATGACAGTTCTTGTCATTCTAATCAAACCAGGATGAATCGCGATGTAAGAAGCTTGATTTTTGATACATAAAGTAAGAGAATCACTAGGAAGTTGAATAAATCTCATAGGAGTTAGGATGAAGAAGCTATCCACTTTCAAATCAGGTGATCCCCCATTCCTGTTTGGGAATATGACAGCTTCTTTGTCATTCTAATCAAACCAGGATGAATCGCGATGTAAGAAGCTTGATTTTGATACATAAAGTAATGGAGAATCACTAGGAAGTTGAATAAATCTCATGGAGTTAGGATGAAGAAGCTATCCCACTTTCAAATCAGGTGATCCCAGTTTTCCTGTTTGGGAATATAACAGCTTCTTGTCATTCTAATAGAACCAGGATGAATCGCGATGTAAGAAGCTGATTTTTATAATAAGTAATGGGAATCACTAGGAAGTTGAATAAATCTCATAGGAGTTAGGATGAAGAAGCTATCCACTTTCAAATCAGGTGATCCGTTTTTCCTGTTTGGGAATATGACAGCTTCTTTGTCATTCTAATCAAACCAGGATGAATCGCGATGTAAGAAGCTTGATTTTGATACATAAAGTAATGGAGAATCACTAGGAAGTTGAATAAATCTCATAGGAGTTAGGATGAAGAAGCTATCCCACTTTCAAATCAGGTGATCCAGTTTCCTGTTTGGGAATATGACAGCTTTTTGTCATTCTAATCAAACCAGGATGAATCTTGATGTAAGAAGCTTGATTTTGATACATAAAGTAATGGAGAATCACTAGGAAGTTGATAAATCTCATAGGAGTTAGGATGAAGAGCTATCCCACTTTCAAATCAGGTGATCCCAGTTTTCCTGTTTGAATATGACAGCTTCCTTGTCATTCTAATCAAACCAGGATGAATCTTGATGTAAGAAGCTTGATTTGATACATAAAGTAATGGAGAATCACTAGGAAGTTGAATAAATCTCATAGGAGTTAGGATGAAGAAGCATCCCACTTTCAAATCAGGTGATCCCAGTTTTCCTGTTTGGAATATGACAGCTTCTTTGTCATTCTAATCAAACCAGAATGAATCACGATGTAAGAAGCTTGATTTTGATATATAAAGTAATGGAGAATCACTAGGAAGTTGAAGAAATCTCATAGGAGTTAGGAGAAGAAGCTATCCACTTTCAAATCAGGTGAATCCCCAGTTTTCCTGTTGGGAATATGATAGCTTCTTTGTCATTCTAATCAAACCGGATGAATCTGATGTAAGAAGCTGATTTTGATACATAAAGTAATGGTGAATCATAGGAAGTGAATAAATCTCATAGGAGTTAGGATGAAGAAGCTATCCCACTAGGAACTTGAATAAATCTCATAGGAGTTAGGATGAAGAAGCTATCCTATCACTTTTAGTGATGTTTAGAGTGATCTGAGTATTTAGGAAAGATTAGAAGAGATTTAGAGAAGATTAAAGTATGAAATGAGGTTAAGAGTCTAAAGAACTAGAGAGAGAGACTAAGAGAAGACTCATAACTTGCTTAATTATATTAGAGAGAGTTTACATATTTATAGCCTTTAGATCCTAGGGTTTCATTAAGGTAAAGTAGAACAAGCATGTGTAGTCAAAGGAGGAGAGGAGCGCCTAATTCAAACTAAACCAATAGGAGTTCACATGTGTGACCGGATGGATAAGGTTTGCTTTCCTTTACAGCTTTGATCCAGCCTGTCAAGCCGCGTCCCTTATCCTATCTTCAACGGTCTGCTCAGTAACTCCCAAAGGTTAACTCCTTATAAGTTACCTTTCACCACAAGGTAGAGTAACTTCTCATTTGGCTGCGCCCTACTTGTACGGACAGTACGGCACGTGTACGCCTGTACGGTCTTGCCTCGGCCTAACTCCTCTTCATGCCTTCTTCTCCTCATTCCTACTTCCTAATGTTCCCAAGCCTTCATAGATTAACCTCTCATCTCAACACTCCCCCTCAAGCTAGCTTTGTGAAAGTCTAAGCTTGGATGGCCATGAGATCTTCCTCATTAAAACCTCACCAAGGAAAACCCATTGGGACAAAACCTTGATGAGGAAAAAGAGTAAAGACCTCACAGCTAAGAGGATCAGCTCCTTCTCTTCCCAAGATCAATGAGCCCAACCTGATGTGAATGGACTCCATTGTCTCTGTCTTGCAGCCTTGGTGAACACATCAGCCAACTGATCTTCACTTCTTGTGTAGCATGGCAGGATGACTCCTAAGATGATCATCTGCCTCACCTTGTGACAATCAACTTCAATGTGCTTGGTTCTCTCATGGAACACCGAGTTGGATGCAATGTGAATGGCAGCTTGATTGTCACAATGCATTGTCATTGGAGTGGCTTGATCAATCTCCAAGTGCTTCAAGATGCCTTTGATCCACACCAACTCGTTTGTCAGCTTCAGCATGGCTCTATACTCAGCTTCAGCACTTGAACATGACACCACCTTCTGCTTCTTGCTCTTCCAAGTCACCAAGTTGCCTCCAATGAATGTGCAATAACCGGTTGTTGATCTTCTGTCAGCTCTATCTCCTTCCCAATCAGCATCACAATAGCCCACCACTTCAGTGCTTCCATTGCACCCCATCCATACTCCTTGATCCGGCGAGCCATTCAGATACATCAGCAGCCTCTCCACCAAGTGCCAATGATGTTCCTTGGGAAGCTGCATATGTTGACTCACCTGATTCACAGCAAAACATATGTGAGGTCTTGTGATGGTTAGGTAAATCAATTTGCCAACAAGTTTTCTATAGAGTTTGGGATCATGAAATGGCTTGCTGTCTTCAATCTCCCCCTCTCTTGGTACTTTGTAGCCATCCTCCATAGGCATCCTTGCTGTCTTGCCTCCATAAGCACCTGCACCTTTCAAAAGATCAAGTGTATACTTCCTTTGGGACATGAATAACCCTTCCTTGGATCTACAAATCTCAATTCCAAGGAAGTATTTCATTTCTCCCAAGTCTTTGATTTCAAACATAGACTTTAGAAACTCCTTGGTTGCTTTGATACCTTCCTTATCACTCCCAGTGATAATGATATCATCCACATACACAAGGAGAGCAACCATACCTGAGGGTGTCGTGAGTGTAAAGAGAGTGTGATCCAATTCTGACTTCTTGAAGCCTCGGCCGTTCAGAGTTGTGCTCAACTTGTTGTACCAAGCTCTTGGTGATTGCTTCAACCCATAGATAGCCTTCTTTAGCCTCAGTACATTCCCTCTCTTTACAGATGTTCCAGACCTGGTGGAGGATACATAGACTTCATCCTCAAGCTCTCCTTGTAGAAATGCATTCTTTACATCCATTTGCCACAATCCCCATCCTAGGTTCACAGCCAAGCTTAAAACAATCCTAATGGTGTGTAGCTTGGCTACTGGTGCAAATGTCTCAATGTAGTCCTCTCCATATGTCTGAGTGAACCCTCTTGCTACTAGTCTAGTCTTCTTCCTCTCAATTGACCCATCAGCCTTGTACTTGATTGTAAAGATCCATCTACTAGACACAGCTTTCTTCCCTTTTGGTAGTTCACTCTCATACCATGTATCATTCTTTATCATAGCTCCTGCCTCAGCTCCTACTGATTCCTTCCATTCCTTATCCTCCATTGCCTCTTCATAGCTTCTTGGAATGTGATTTTCATCCAAGTTTACCATGAATGCGCAATGTGCTTCTGGATATTGAGCAAAAGAACACACGGCCTGAGTAGGATGCTTCACAGCTTGGGCATTGTAGTACACTCTTGTGTTTACCCAACTGGAAGGATCCTTTCTCAGCCTTGTACTTCTTCTCAATACTGGCCCTTCTTGCGCCATCTCTTGTTCTTCTTCTTGTGGCTGCACACTTGTTTCAGATCTTTCTTCTCCTAGCTGACTTGCTTCAGCTCCTTCTTCCCTTAGCTGACTCTCTTCAGCTCCTTCTTCTTGATCATTTGATTCCACAGCTTGATCATGAGAGCCAGAACTCTCTTCTCTACTTGGAGTTCTTGTTTCATTCCCCCCTTCATGGTCAAGGTTGGAAGTCTGATGATCCGGGACTGGGGTAGTGCTTCTCCCCCCTTGATGTCCTTGGTTCATGTTGATTCCAAGGCCTTCTAGGATAATCCTCAAGGTTTCAGCTCTATCAGAGGTAAGATCCTTCAAGTCTTCTTGAATCTGTTCCTCATAATATCCTTTCTCTTCAACAAACTTCACTTCTCTAGATACTAACACTCTCCTTGTGTTAGGATCATAGCACTTGTATCCTTTCTGACTTGATGAGTATCCAATGAACATTGCCTTTGAACTCTTAGCTTCTAGCTTGTTTCTTATCTCTCCAGGCACCATCACAAAACACAAACACCCAAAGACCTTTATATGCTCGAGAGAAGGCTTGTACTGATTCAGTACCTCAAATGGTGATTGTCCTTGAAGGATCAGAGTTGGTGTCCTGTTGATGAGATAACATGCTGTAGCAACAGCATCACTCCAAAACTTCTTAGGCACATTGGATTGAAACATCATGGACCTGGCTACTTCCATCAAATGCCTGTTCTTCCTCTCAGCCACACCATTCTGTTGTGGTGTATAGGGACAGCTTGTCTGATGAAGAATTCCATGCTGAGCTAGGTGAAGCTTGAATGCTTGTCCCGTGTACTCTCCTCCATTATCTGACCTGAAAATCTTTATCTTGGCATTGTAATGGTTAGTCACATAGGATTGAAAATTTTTAAATGCATCAAGTACCCTATCTTTGGTTGGAATTAAGGTTAACCAGGTGTATTTGGATTTTTCATCAATGAAAGTTACATAATACTTATGATTTTCTCTAGATAGGCAAGGTGCAGTCCAAACATCAGAATGAATAAGATCAAAACACTTTTCATAAACAGTAGTAGACTTGTTAAAGACAGTTCTACAATGCTTGCCTAAAATGCAAGCTTCACAATCATTATTCTCAAAGGAAACACCTGGCAACATCAGTTTTAAAGCCTTATTATGAGGGTGTCCTAATCTAGCATGCCACAATGCATTTTTACTTAAACCAGAACTAGAAACAGAAGTAAATGAGCAGCTATATCTAGAAACAGGAGTGAGATCTTCAAGTAAATATAGCTCTCCTTTAGTCACTCCCTTTCCAATCATCTTGCTGCTTTTAATATCCTGAAACTTCACATCATTAGGACTGAATATAACATTGCATTGCAAATCAGTAGCACATTTCTTAACAGATAACAAGTTTGATGTGAATTCAGGCATATAAAAAGCTTTAGTTTCCTTATCAAATAGTTTAAGACTTCCTATTCCTCTAATAGGAATCTTATCTCCATTAGCAATCAGTACATTTCCATTCATTGGCACAATGTTTTTCATTAAGCTAGTGTCACTTATCATATGATGAGATGCACCTGAATCAATCACTAATGGCTTAATGTCATGAGAACTAGCAATATGCGCAAGGATACTAGATGGTTTGAATGCATGATCATTTCTAGCAAGGTTTGCATTCCTAGATTGATTTACCATTTCTATCAAGCTCTCATGCATCCTATCAGTTCTAGTAAGATTCTCATAGTTCTCTATCACCCTAGCACCAAAAGAATACCCAAAGATGTTACCATTCTCCTTGAACATCTTAATGAGAGCATCAAGGTCGGATCTCCTTAGATACTCTTGATCATTGTTCCCACGGTTGCTTGATGCTCCAGTGTAGGCTACAAGAGACTTTCCATCACCTGCCTCACGCCCATCTATCTCCTTTCCTTTGCTTGTACCAGCTCCACTTGTTCCATCCGAGACATTAGCCCTTGCCTCACGGTCCTTCATGAACTTAGCCGGCTTGAGGTGAGGATGGAGTATCCAGCATTGGCTCTTCTTGTGGCCATGCTTCTTGCAGTGATCACAACTCCCATTGAACCTCCTCTCCTCAAACTTCCCATGCGCAGCCGCAGCCTTGTTTGCTTGTGGAGCTTCACTACCTTCCTCTTGAGTTGCTTGGCTTGCAAGGGACAGGTCTCCTTTCTTTGCAAACAACCCAATGGAGCCTTGCTCCTTCTGAATCCGCGCACACACATCCTCAAGATCAGGTAGAGTGTCTTCTCTAAGCAGGTGCTGGATGAGACCGTTGTAGGCCGGGTTCAGCGTGAGGAGTAGCCCAAAGACCTTGTCTTGCTCTCTCCTCTTGTTCAGCTCATCAGCATCCGTTGTGCTTGGCCTAAGCATCTCCATCTCGGACCAGAGGCTCCTGAATCTCCCTAGATGCTTGGTGAACTCCATGTCTTCTTGTACGAGGTTGTTGATGGCTTGCTTCACTTCAAACACTCGGCTTAGGTTTGATGTGTTGCCATACACCTTCTTCAACGTATCCCACAGCTCCTTAGCAGACTCACAGTAGCTGTATGCATCCAGAATAGCCGGCTCAAGTGACGCATGAAGCACAGACATCACCAGTATATCCTCTTGATGCCACTTCTCTTCCGCCTTGCTTGCAGCCTCACCATCATCCTCTCCTTGAGTGATGAGTTTTGGAGCTTCTCCGGGGGTGATGTGCTTCCACAACCCCTTGCTTCCCACCGTGGTTCTCACCATCCGAGACCACACCAAGTAGTTGGTTCCCTTGAAGATCACAGCTACCTTCATGTTCATGTTCATCCCACTCTCCATGTTGAATGATGAACTCTCTAAGCTTCAGAAACTTTATCTTGAGTTGAATGACTTGTAGAACCCTTCACAGCCTCGATCTTCAACCCACACAGCTTCAGATGATACACCACAACCAGTCTTGAACTTGAAAAGTACCCAGAAACTCTCAAACACACAAGAACACAAGAGTTTCTTCAAAGCTTCAACCTTGAGGCTTCAAAGAATCACACACGACCTCAGGCTCTCACTAACCTGGCTCTGATACCATATCACTTTTAGTGATGTTTAGAGTGATCTGAGTATTTAGGAAAGATTAGAAGAGATTTAGAGAAGATTAAAGTATGAAATGAGGTTAAGAGTCTAAAGAACTAGAGAGAGAGACTAAGAGAGACTCATAACTTGCTTAATTATATTAATGAGAGAGTTTACATATTTATAGCCTTTAGATCCTAGGGCTTTCATTAAGGTAAAGTAGAACAAGCATGTGTAGTCAAAGGAGGAGAGGAGCGCCTAATTCAAACTAAACCAATAAGGAGCTTCACATGTGTGACCGGATGGATAAGGTTTGCTTTCCCTTTACAGCTTTGATCCAGCCTGTCAAGCCGCGTCCCTTATCCTATCTTCAACGGTCTGCTCAGTAACTCCCAAAGGTTAACTCCTTATAAGTTACCTTTCACCACAAGGTAGAGTAACTTCTCATTTGGCCGCGCCCTACTTGTACGGACAGTACGGCCAGTGTACGGCCTGTACGGTCTTGCCTCGGCCTAACTCCTCTTCATGCCTTCTTCTCCTCATTCCTACTTCCTAATGTTCCCAAGCCTTCATAGATTAACTCCTCATCTCAACATATCCCACTTTCAAATCAGGTGATCCCAGTTTTCCTGTTTGGGAATATGACAGCTTCCTTGTCATTCTAATAGAACCAGGATGAATCGCGATATAAGAAGCTTGATTTTGATACATAAAGTAATGGAGAATCACTAGGAAATTGAATAAATCTCATTGGAGTTAAAATGAAGAAGCTATCCCACATTCAAATCAGGTGATCCCACTTTTCCTGTTTGGGAATATGACAGCTTCTTTGTCATTCTAATCAAACCAGGATGAATCGCGATGTAAGAAGCTTGATTTTGATACATAAAGTAATGGAGAATGACAAGGAAGTTGAATAAATCTCATTGGAGTTAGGATGAAGAAGCTATCCCACTTTCAAATCAGGTGATCCCACTTTTCCTGTTTGGGAATATGACAGCTTCTTTGTCATTCTAATTAAACCAGAATGAATCGTGATGTAAGAAGCTTGATTTTGATACATAAAGTAATGGAGAATCACTAGGAAGTTGAAGAAATCTCATAGGAGTTGGGATGAAGAAGCTATCCCACTTTCAAATCAGGTGATCCCAGTTTTCCTGTTTGGGAATATGACAGCTTCTTTGTCATTCTAATCAGACCAGGATGAATCACGATGTAAGAAGCTTGATTTTGATATATAAAGTAATGGAGAATCACTAGGAAGTTGAAGAAATCTCATAGGAGTTAGGATGAAGAAGCTATCCCACTTTCAAATCAGGTGATCCCAGTTTTCCTGTTTGGGAATATGATAGCTTCTTTGTCATTCTAATCATACCAGAATGAATCGTGATGTAAGAAGCTTGATTTTGATACATAAAGTAATGGAGAATCACTAGGAAGTTGAATAAATCTCATAGGAGTTAGGATGAAGAAGCTATCCCACTTTCAAATCAGGTGATCCCACTTTTCCTGTTTGGGAATATGACAGCTTCTTTGTCATTTTAATCAAACCAGAATGAATCGTGATGTAAGAAGCTTGATTTTGATACATAAAGTAATGGAGAATCACTAGGAAGTTGAAGAAATCTCATAGGAGTTGGGATGAAGAAGCTATCCCACTTTCAAATCAGGTGATCCCAGTTTTCCTGTTTGGGAATATGACAGCTTCTTTGTCATTCTAATCAGACCAGGATGAATCACGATGTAAGAAGCTTGATTTTGATATATAAAGTAATGGAGAATCACTAGGAAGTTGAAGAAATCTCATAGGAGTTAGGATGAAGAAGCTATCCCACTTTCAAATCAGGTGATCCCAGTTTTCCTGTTTGGGAATATGATAGCTTCTTTGTCATTCTAATCATACCAGAATGAATCGTGATGTAAGAAGCTTGATTTTGATACATAAAGTAATGGAGAATCACTAGGAAGTTGAATAAATCTCATAGGAGTTAGGATGAAGAAGCTATCCCACTTTCAAATCAGGTGATCCCAGTTTTCCTGTTTGGGAATATGACAGCTTCCTTGTCATTCTAATAGAACCAGGATGAATCGCGATATAAGAAGCTTGATTTTGACACATAAAGTAATGGAGAATCACTAGGAAGTTGAATAAATCTCATTGGAGTTAGGATGAAGAAGCTATCCCACTTTCAAATCAAGTGATCTCAGTTTTCCTGTTTGGGAATATGATGTTGAGATGAGTTGAGACATTTGAGGTAAAGACACAAAGGAGTTGAGAACATAAAGAGAGCAAAGAGGTGAAGAGGAGGAATGGGTTGATCATCCGTACAAGGCCGTACAAGTGATCATCCGTACAAGGTAAAAGGGGTCAAAGTAACTATCCAAGTAACTCCCATGTACTGAGCTTAAGTTACACTCGGCCAAGACCTTATCCGAACGTTGAGAGGATAAGGGAGACGCGGCTTGACAGCTAGGACAGGCTGGCAAGAGCTGGAAAGGAAGAGCATCTAGTCTTGGATAAGGAAGATGCTCCAAACGTGTGAAGACACTCATTGGCCGGTTCAAATAAAAGCTTAGGCTCCTCTTTGACTCTACATGCTTACTTAGCTTTATGATTTCGAAAACCCTAAGTGTATGGACCTATATATATGTAATCTCATCCCTTAATAAAGATTAGACAGTTCTAAACAATCTTTCTCTTTACTCATTTCACTATGATTCTCCATTAGTCTCTAAGTTGTCTCTTAATCTCTTATTCTCCTTCTTTAATCCTTTCTAAACTCAGATAATCCTTTACATTCCTAAAAGTCATATATGACAGCTTCTTTGTCATTCTAATCAAACCAGGATGAATCACGATGTAAGAAGCTTGATTTTGATATATAATGTAATGGAGAATCACTAGGAAGTTGAATAAATCTCATAGGAGTTAGGATGAAGAAGCTATCCCACTTTCAAATCAGGTGATCCCACTTTTCCTGTTTGAGAATATAACAGCTTCCTTGTCATTCTAATCAAACCAGGATGAATCGCGATGTAAGAAGCTTGATTTTGATACATAAAGTAATGAAGAATCACTAGGAAGTTGAATAAATCTCATTGGAGTTAGGATGAAGAAGCTATCCCACTTTCAAATCAGGTGATCCTAGTTTTCCTGTTTGGGAATATAACAGCTTCCTTGTCATTCTAATAGAACCAGGATGAATCGCGATGTAAGAAGCTTGATTTTTATACATAAAGTAATGGAGAATCACTAGGAAGTTGAATAAATCTCATAGGAGTTAGGATTAAGAAGCTATCCCACATTCAAATCAGGTGATCCCAGTTTTCCTGTTTGGGAATATGACAGCTTCTTTGTCATTCTAATCAAACCAGGATGAATCGCGATGTAAGAAGCTTGATTTTGATATATAAAGTAATGGAGAATCACTAGGAAGTTGAATAAATCTCATAGGAGTTAGGATGAAGAAGCTATCCCACTTTCAAATCAGGTGATCCCAGTTTTCCTGTTTGGGAATATGACATCTTCCTTGTCATTCTAATAGAACCAGGATGAATCGCGATATAAGAAGCTTGATTTTGACACATAAAGTAATGGAGAATCACTAGGAAGTTGAATAAATCTCATTGGAGTTAGGATGAAGAAGCTATCCCACTTTCAAATCAAGTGATCCCAGTTTTCCTGTTTGGGAATATGATGTTGAGATGAGTTGAGACATTTGAGGTAAAGACACAAAGGAGTTGAGAACATAAAGAGACAAAGAGGTGAAGAGGAGGAATGGGTTGATCATCCGTACAAGGCCGTACAAGTGATCATCCGTACAAGGTAAAAGGGGTCAAAGTAACTATCCAAGTAACTCCCATGTACTGAGCTTAAGTTACACTCGGCCAAGACCTTATCCGAACGTTGAGAGGATAAGGGAGACGCGGCTTGACAGCTAGGACAGGCTGGCAAGAGCTGGAAAGGAAGAGCATCTAGTCTTGGATCAAGAAGATGCTCCAAACGTGTGAAGACACTCATTGGCCGGTTCAAATTAAAGCTTAGGCTCCTCTTTGACTCTACATGCTTACTTAGCTTTATGATTTCGAAAACCCGAAGTGTATGGACCTATATATATGTAATCTCATCCCTTAATAAAGATTAGACAGTTCTAAACAATCTTTTTCTTTACTCATTTCACTATGATTCTCCATTAGTCTCTAAGTTGTCTCTTAATCTCTTATTCTCCTTCTTTAATCCTTTCTAAACTCAGATAATCCTTTACATTCCTAAAAGTCATATGGTATCAGAGCCAGGTTGATTACAATCTGAGTTCGTGAGTGATTCTCTTAAGGATTCAAGTTTGAAACTTTAAGAGAACAAGTGAGTGTGTTTGAGAGTTTCTTGAGAGTTCAAAAGCTCAAGGTGTTTTGTGTGTGTCTTGGTGGTCCGTGGGAGGTTCATTTGAAGACTCAAGAGTGAATCTGTGTTCTAGAGAGCAGCGTGGGTTCTCAGTACAAGATCTAACCGGTTGTTCAAGCTATAGACGTCAAAGCTGTTCAAGATGGAGAGTGGCATGAAGATGAAGGTCGCGGTGACATTCAAAGGAACCAACTACCTAGTCTGGTCTAGGATGGTGAAGACTGCTGTGGGAAGCAAGGGTTTGTGGAAGCATATCACATCTGGTGAGGCTCCAAAGGTGATTACTCAGGGGGATGAAACGGAGAGTCCCGAGGAGAGTGTTGTAGAGAAGTGGCAACAAGAAGACATGATGGTGATGTCAGTCCTTCATGCCTCTTTGGAGCCGGCTATACTAGATGCTTATAGCTACTGTGAGACAGCCAAGGAGCTGTGGGATACTCTACAGAAAGTGTATGGAAACACTTCTAACCTGAACCGAGTGTTTGAAGTCAAGAAGGCAATCAATGGGTTAACTCAAGATGACACGGAGTTCACTAAGCACTTGGGGAGGTTCAGGTCTCTTTGGTCTGAGTTGGAGATGCTGAGGCCAAGCACGGTTGATCCAGAGCTTCTAAATGAGAGACGCGAGCAGGACAAGGTCTTTGGGTTGCTGCTCACGTTGAATGCAAGCTACAGTGGTCTTATCCAGCACATGCTATGGTCTGAGAAGCTGCCTGACCTTGAAGAGGTGTGCGCTAAGATACAGAAGGAGCAGGGCTCAATGGGTTTGTTTGGAGGCAAGGGAGACTTATGTCTTGCAAATGCTGTGCAACCTGACCGGGAAGAGCCTCCACAAGCCAACAAAGCTGGTTACAACAAGTATGAGGATAGGAAGTTCAATGGGAATTGTGATCACTGCAAGAAGCATGGACACAAGAAGAGTCAGTTCTGGATACTCCATCCCCACTTGAAGCCGGCTAAGTTCATGAAGGAGAGAGAGGCAAAAGCTCACATGACTGAAGGATCAAGCGGAGCAGGGCCATCCAACCGTGGAGCTGAAGTGGAGAACCGTGAAGGAGATGGAAAGGCTTTGGTGACCTACACTGGAGCTATCAACCCCCGAGGCAATGATCAAGACTTCATCAGGAGATCCGAGATGGATGCACTCATCAAAATGCTCAAGGATAATGGTAACATTCATGGGTATTCATTTGGTGCTTCTATGATTGCTAGAACTATAGAAATGACTCCTAATGTGGCTGAGATTGCTAGGATTGATAGTAAGACTGGAATTGAGCATTGCATTGATAGAAATGCTAGGATGAATGCATATAGATCACAAATTAGCATCTGCCATAGTGCTAGCAATACATCCAAACCATTGATTATAGATTCAGGTGCATCTCATCATATGATTAGTGAAACCAACCTGATTAAAGATATAGAACCTACTAATGGATGTGTGATGATTGCAAATGGGGATAAGATACCTATTAAGGGAATAGGAAACTTAAAACTATTTGATAAGAACACTAGAGCATTTTATATTCCGGAATTCACATCAAACCTTCTTTCAGTTAAGAAATGCACTACTGATTTGAATTGCAATGTTATATTCAGTCCTAATGATGTGAAGTTTCAGGATATTGAGAGCAGCCAATTGATTGGAAAAGGAGTTACAAAGGGAGACTTATACATGCTTGAGAAGCTTGATCCTGTTTCCAATTATAACTGCTCATTTACTTCTGCTTCTAGTTTGAATAAAAATGCATTGTGGCATGCTAGATTAGGTCATCCCCATGAGAGGGCTTTAAACTTGATGTTACCAGGTGTGGTTTTTGAAAATAATAAGTGTGAGGCTTGCATTTTAGGCAAGCATTGTAAGAATGTGTTTCCAAGAACATCTACTGTCTATGAAAATTGCTTTGATTTGATTCATACTGATGTGTGGACTGCACCTAGTTTTTCTAGAGATAATCATAAGTATTTTGTCACATTCATTGATGAAAAATCTAAATACACCTGGTTAACACTCATTCCATCAAAAGATAGGGTGATAGATGCATTCAAGAACTTTCAAGCTTATGTGACTAACCCATTTTCATGCTAGGATTAAAATTTTGAGATCAGATAATGGAGGAGAGTACACAAGCTATGCATTCAAGAGTCATCTAGATCACCATGGAATCCTTCATCAAACAAGCTGTCCCTACACACCACAACAGAATGGTGTAGCTGAGAGGAAGAACAGGCACTTGATGGAAGTGGCTCGGTCACTAATGTTCCAAGCTAATGTACCTAAGAGATTCTGGAGTGATGCTGTATCTACTGCGTGCTATCTAATCAACAGGATGCCTACAAAAGTGTTGAAGGATCAAGCACCATTTGAAGTTCTGAACAAGCGCAAGCCATCCTTGGAATACATGAGAGTGTTTGGATGCTTATGCTATGTTCTAGTACCAGGAGAGTTGAGGAACAAGCTAGAAGCAAGAAGCAGAAAGACAATGTTCATTGGCTACTCAACAACTCAAAAAGGATATAAGTGTTATGATCCAGAAGCTAGAAGGGTGCTTGTATCTAGAGATGTGAAGTTCATTGAAGAAAGAGGATACTATGAGGAGAAGAATCAAGAAGATTTAAAGGATCTCACATCAGATAAGGCTGGAGTCTTAAGAATCATTTTGGAAGGTCTCGGTATCAAGATGAACCAGGACCAATCCACAAGAAGTGGAAGACAAGAAGAGAGCTCAACTGCACCAAGTGGAGCTGCTCAAACACCTCACCTTGATCATGAGGGGGGAAGTGAACCTGAAACTCAAGAAAATGGCCAAGAAGGAGTCGGCTTGAGTGAGGAAGGAGGAGAGTTCAACTCAGGTTCTCATCATCAAGGTGAGCAAGACCAAGGAGAGGAAGAACATCAGAGTGAAGCACAAGAACCGACTACACAAGATGAGCCGGTTCAAGAGCAAGAACAACCAGTATTGAGGAGAAGCACAAGGCTGAGAAAGGATCCTTCCTCTTGGGTAAACACGCGAGTGTACTACAATGCCCAAGCTGTGGAGCATCCTTCTCAAGTCGTGTGTTCATTTGCTCAATATCCTGAAGAACATTGCGCCTTCATGGTTCACTTGGTTGAGAATTACATCCCAAGAAGCTATGAAGAAGCAATCATGGATAAAGAATGGAAGGAGTCAGTTGGAGCTGAGGCAGGAGCTATGATCAAGAATGATACATGGTATGAGACTGAGTTACCAAAAGGGAAGAAGGCTGTGACTAGTAGGTGGATATTCACAATCAAGTATAAGGCAGATGGAAAGATTGAGAGGAAGAAGTCAAGGCTGGTTGCAAGTGTTAACTTGAAGAAAGGAATGGAGGAGCTAAAGGTGTTGAGTTGAGATGGATCTTGTACAAAGATAGGGCAAGAGCTTTAGAGATTGCCTATCAAGAGTGATGAGGAGTCTAAAGGTGTTCAGAAGTGATATGAGGGATGTTCTAAGCAAGGGAAAAGTCTAGGAGAGACTTAGAAGAGTGTTGAGGAGCAAATGGGTGAATGTGCAATGTTAGGGTGAGGTAGTACGGATTTGGTACGGACGTGTACGGACCGTACGGATCCGTACGTACCAGGTCGATCCCAAAAGTGCATAACTTGACCATTTAAGAAGATATGAAGTTGGTGCGAAAATAGGGCGCAGCCTGACATCTCGGGAAGCTTGTACTAAGTCTGTGCAAGAATAGGGCAGCATTAGAGTGTGCTGGACGAAGGGATAAGGTTCTGATCCTAAGGCATCAAAGGAGTATCAAGAAGATCCCTTAGGAGTGTGATTGGCTACTTTAGTAAAGAAACAGGCTGGCTGTTGCTAGAAAGGAAGAGCAGCCTTGACTATGAATCTGGACAGTAACTTGGGAAGATGAAGAGGAGCCTAAGGAGAGCCAATCAGAGATCAGGCGCCAGCTTACCTTGTTTGAATTAAAGTGATCAGATATTACAAAGAAGACCATCTCATCTACACCATCCATTCCCTTAAGTTAATTATAGCCATCAGATATAGGTTTATGAGTTGCAATGATGTAAAGCCTATATAAGGATGTGTCTTGGATGTTTTGTAAACTCTTAAGAGAGTATGGGGGATTTCCCCATCTCCTTCATAAATATAAAAGTGTGTTCTTGATCAGATTCCCTTAATCTACCCCTTTCTTAGTCTCTAATCTCTTAATCTCTCGAAGTCTCTTTGTTTCTGATTCAAGTTCATACTAGTTTCATCAGACCTCTTATTCAACTAGTTCAAGACCTTATCTTTGCCATCAATGGCTTCTCATACACATACACAGCCAGAGTTCTCAAATCTCATATGGTATCAGAGCCAGGTTCATCAGAACCTGAGCTGAAGCTTCCGCAAACACACTGCTCTCTCCTCAGCTCAAATCCAAACCATTGAAGCTCTCTCCATCCGGTTCAGCTTCTTATGAAGAAGAAGACTGAAGCTTGGCGAGTTCTCATGGTTCCTCATCCTGTTCTCTTCCTGTCCTGATGGTGGTTCTCATTGGAAGCAAAGGTGTATGGACAAGGCCTAGCTATCCTTGTACCAAGGCGCCTTGTCCAAGAGAAGATCACATCCGGTTCCAAAGAAGATAGTGTCAAGAGCTTGGCGCCTAGTGGAGATGAAGAAAGGAGGGGTCTTTGAAGCTGATGGTACAAGAAGGGGGCCATGAACTGAAGGTGAAAGAGGTGGGTGACGATCCACACTCTCAAGTCCAACAAAGCATGGCCGGTTTTATGAAAGGTTAAGGAACCAATCTGGTTCCTTGTGGTAAACGATTCTTAAAACCTTCTTAATGATGAGCAGATGATAAGATGAGTTGTGTATTGTGATGTGTTGTGATTGTTAAACCTGAGGATAATGTGATTGCTAAATATAATTAGTTGAATCTGTCCCAGGATGCTTTAAAGGCTTGTTTAGTGTTTAAAGAGTAAAATGCTTGCTCCTGTTAAGTAATGAGTTTGCTAAATGTGAAATGATATTGTTTGAAGCTCATGAACTGAAAACAGATTGAAAGTAATGCATTGTCTGATGTTAAGTGATGATAGTAATGCTTAGCCTAAGTTATAAATGAATGTGTGATGAATTGTATTGTTGCATTCATGAATTAAAACTGATTAAGGTTAGTGCATACTGTCAAATGGCTGTCTTACATTGAAGCATTAGATTCATGTCTAAATGCTGAGTAAAGGAGCTGTCAAAAATTGCCTAAGTGTCTTGTAATGAATCTGTAGGATCATACTAGAACTTAGAGAGCTAAGCTTGCAATGATTTGAAACTTGGGTGTCTTGTTTGATCTTGAATTGCTTTAGTGAGACATTGGTGTTCAAGCTTGATGTGGAATCAAGGACTGACCCAATGCACCTATGTCTAATCTTCTCGGGAGGTTGAGTGGTGTTTCAGGTGCACAAGGAGTGTTCTTAGTTCTTCACCAATCCAAGAGAAAGAGGAAGGCATTGCCCATTGTCATGAGCAATGGAGAGCGGTTACTGAAGTGGTTATGAGCCACTGGTTAGTGAAGACTCACGGCTGCTCACTTCCAAGCTTGGACCCTCATTCTATCCAAGCTTGAGGAGGGGAGTTAAGTGAGCAGAAGAAGAAAGTTCCACAAGAGCATTCCCTGAAGATGGCGAGTTGAAGAAGTGCTGCAAGGGTCTGATGGTGTGATCATGAAGCTGCTCTCCCAAGCTTGACTTGTTCCACATGGTCAAGCTTGAGGGGGAGTGTTGAGAAGACTTCAAATGATCACAAAGGTGCCGGTTCAAGAAGGTGGACGGCAGTGAGCAAATGAAGAGAATCAAGAAGCTCGCCTTCCAAGCTTGACTTGTTCCACATGGTCAAGCTTGAGGGGGAGTGTTGAGAAGGCTTCTTGATGAGAGCACTTGGCGGTTATTCAAGAAGAGGAGCAGACCGGTTTGTGAAGCAAGATGGAGGATGGTGAAGCAATCTCCAAGGCGGCCAGAGCAGAGCAGCCTTGGTACTACAGGCTGAGGCATCCGATCATGAAGCTTTAGAACAAGGTGGAAACTCTAGAAGAAGAAGCAGCCAAGGCTCAGCTATTACAAGATGAAGAGTGATGAGCAAGAGAAGATGTGATCTACCTTGCATCACAAGAAGGGGCCGAGATCCAGAGTCTTTGTGTCCCTTACATTGTTGGTAAGGCACAAAGACTCACTGGCCAATCCCTAAGCCTTGGAGACTTTACTCTTTTTCCCTCATCAAGGTTTTGTCCCAAAGGGTTTTCCTTGGTGAGGTTTTTAATGAGGAAGTTCTTCAAGGTTCCAAGCTTGACTTAGGATCAGCTAGAGTCAAGCTTGAGGGGGAGTGTTAACTTGAAGAAAGGAATGGAGGAGCTAAAGGTGTTGAGTTGAGATGGATCTTGTACAAAGATAGGGCAAGAGCTTTAGAGATTGCCTATCAAGAGTGATGAGGAGTCTAAAGGTGTTCAGAAGTGATATGAGGGATGTTCTAAGCAAGGGAAAAGTCTAGGAGAGACTTAGAAGAGTGTTGAGGAGCAAATGGGTGAGTGTGCAATGTTAGGGTGAGGTAGTACGGATTTGGTACGGACGTGTACGGACCGTACGGATCCGTACGTACCAGGTCGATCCCAAAAGTGCATAACTTGACCATTTAAGAAGATATGAAGTTGGTGCGAAAATAGGGCGCAGCCTGACATCTCGGGAAGCTTGTACTAAGTCTGTGCAAGAATAGGGCAGCATTAGAGTGTGCTGGACGAAGGGATAAGGTTCTGATCCTAAGGCATCAAAGGAGTATCAAGAAGATCCCTTAGGAGTGTGATTGGCTACTTTAGTAAAGAAACAGGCTGGCTGTTGCTAGAAAGGAAGAGCAGCCTTGACTATGAATCTGGACAGTAACTTGGGAAGATGAAGAGGAGCCTAAGGAGAGCCAATCAGAGATCAGGCGCCAGCTTACCTTGTTTGAATTAAAGTGATCAGATATTACAAAGAAGACCATCTCATCTACACCATCCATTCCCTTAAGTTAATTATAGCCATCAGATATAGGTTTATGAGTTGCAATGATGTAAAGCCTATATAAGGATGTGTCTTGGATGTTTTGTAAACTCTTAAGAGAGTATGGGGGATTTCCCCATCTCCTTCATAAATATAAAAGTGTGTTCTTGATCAGATTCCCTTAATCTACCCCTTTCTTAGTCTCTAATCTCTTAATCTCTCGAAGTCTCTTTGTTTCTGATTCAAGTTCATACTAGTTTCATCAGACCTCTTATTCAACTAGTTCAAGACCTTATCTTTGCCATCAATGGCTTCTCATACACATACACAGCCAGAGTTCTCAAATCTCATATGGTATCAGAGCCAGGTTCATCAGAACCTGAGCTGAAGCTTCCGCAAACACACTGCTCTCTCCTCAGCTCAAATCCAAACCATTGAAGCTCTCTCCATCCGGTTCAGCTTCTTATGAAGAAGAAGACTGAAGCTTGGCGAGTTCTCATGGTTCCTCATCCTGTTCTCTTCCTGTCCTGATGGTGGTTCTCATTGGAAGCAAAGGTGTATGGACAAGGCCTAGCTATCCTTGTACCAAGGCGCCTTGTCCAAGAGAAGATCACATCCGGTTCCAAAGAAGATAGTGTCAAGAGCTTGGCGCCTAGTGGAGATGAAGAAAGGAGGGGTCTTTGAAGCTGATGGTACAAGAAGGGGGCCATGAACTGAAGGTGAAAGAGGTGGGTGACGATCCACACTCTCAAGTCCAACAAAGCATGGCCGGTTTTATGAAAGGTTAAGGAACCAATCTGGTTCCTTGTGGTAAACGATTCTTAAAACCTTCTTAATGATGAGCAGATGATAAGATGAGTTGTGTATTGTGATGTGTTGTGATTGTTAAACCTGAGGATAATGTGATTGCTAAATATAATTAGTTGAATCTGTCCCAGGATGCTTTAAAGGCTTGTTTAGTGTTTAAAGAGTAAAATGCTTGCTCCTGTTAAGTAATGAGTTTGCTAAATGTGAAATGATATTGTTTGAAGCTCATGAACTGAAAACAGATTGAAAGTAATGCATTGTCTGATGTTAAGTGATGATAGTAATGCTTAGCCTAAGTTATAAATGAATGTGTGATGAATTGTATTGTTGCATTCATGAATTAAAACTGATTAAGGTTAGTGCATACTGTCAAATGGCTGTCTTACATTGAAGCATTAGATTCATGTCTAAATGCTGAGTAAAGGAGCTGTCAAAAATTGCCTAAGTGTCTTGTAATGAATCTGTAGGATCATACTAGAACTTAGAGAGCTAAGCTTGCAATGATTTGAAACTTGGGTGTCTTGTTTGATCTTGAATTGCTTTAGTGAGACATTGGTGTTCAAGCTTGATGTGGAATCAAGGACTGACCCAATGCACCTATGTCTAATCTTCTCGGGAGGTTGAGTGGTGTTTCAGGTGCACAAGGAGTGTTCTTAGTTCTTCACCAATCCAAGAGAAAGAGGAAGGCATTGCCCATTGTCATGAGCAATGGAGAGCGGTTACTGAAGTGGTTATGAGCCACTGGTTAGTGAAGACTCACGGCTGCTCACTTCCAAGCTTGGACCCTCATTCTATCCAAGCTTGAGGAGGGGAGTTAAGTGAGCAGAAGAAGAAAGTTCCACAAGAGCATTCCCTGAAGATGGCGAGTTGAAGAAGTGCTGCAAGGGTCTGATGGTGTGATCATGAAGCTGCTCTCCCAAGCTTGACTTGTTCCACATGGTCAAGCTTGAGGGGGAGTGTTGAGAAGACTTCAAATGATCACAAAGGTGCCGGTTCAAGAAGGTGGACGGCAGTGAGCAAATGAAGAGAATCAAGAAGCTCGCCTTCCAAGCTTGACTTGTTCCACATGGTCAAGCTTGAGGGGGAGTGTTGAGAAGGCTTCTTGATGAGAGCACTTGGCGGTTATTCAAGAAGAGGAGCAGACCGGTTTGTGAAGCAAGATGGAGGATGGTGAAGCAATCTCCAAGGCGGCCAGAGCAGAGCAGCCTTGGTACTACAGGCTGAGGCATCCGATCATGAAGCTTTAGAACAAGGTGGAAACTCTAGAAGAAGAAGCAGCCAAGGCTCAGCTATTACAAGATGAAGAGTGATGAGCAAGAGAAGATGTGATCTACCTTGCATCACAAGAAGGGGCCGAGATCCAGAGTCTTTGTGTCCCTTACATTGTTGGTAAGGCACAAAGACTCACTGGCCAATCCCTAAGCCTTGGAGACTTTACTCTTTTTCCCTCATCAAGGTTTTGTCCCAAAGGGTTTTCCTTGGTGAGGTTTTTAATGAGGAAGTTCTTCAAGGTTCCAAGCTTGACTTAGGATCAGCTAGAGTCAAGCTTGAGGGGGAGTGTTAACTTGAAGAAAGGAATGGAGGAGCTAAAGGTGTTGAGTTGAGATGGATCTTGTACAAAGATAGGGCAAGAGCTTTAGAGATTGCCTATCAAGAGTGATGAGGAGTCTAAAGGTGTTCAGAAGTGATATGAGGGATGTTCTAAGCAAGGGAAAAGTCTAGGAGAGACTTAGAAGAGTGTTGAGGAGCAAATGGGTGAGTGTGCAATGTTAGGGTTATTGAGATGAAGACCAAGGAGGCTGAGACAGTAACTTTAGAGTTTTACTGTGGTAACTTTATTTTAACCACAGTAACTACTTGGGGAAGTTATCTGATGGGATGAGAAGGTAACTTAGTGAAGAGAAGAGAGGAAACTCGACCAAAGAGGATAAGTGAGGTTAAGGAAGGATAAGGGATCACTTTGACAGCCTGTATGATGCTGGAAAGGAGAAGTTACCTTTATACTAGTGCAAGCATGTGAGAAAGCACAGCCAAGTGATTCAAAAGGAGTTCCAGCCTGTCCCTTGACTACACATGCTTAACCATTTCGAATTTCCTTGTTGCTCTCTCTATTAATACTTGTAAACCTCATCAGTTATTAATTAATGGAGTTTTGAGTCTCTCTCTCTTTATTCTCTCACTAGAATCTCTTAATCTCTTTAATCTTTTCATCTGATTGTCCCTAATTGGTTGAATCATGCTCTAATACACAAAAGTGTATATGGTATCAGAGCCAGGTTGCTAAAAAGGGGAGAGTGTGATTTCGTTTTTCATAAAATCTGGGTGTTCTTGAGTGTTCTTGAGGGTTCTTGAGTGTTCTTGGTGTTCTTGAGTTCTGGTCTTTATTATCTGAGTGGTGTGAGATATTCTGATGGATTCAAACTATCTCAACATGGAAATGAAGCACAGATCTAGTACAACCATGGAGCTTGAAGAAGAGAGGGATGGCGATTGGTCTAGATGGGCAAAGAGAGCTTTGGAAAGCTGTGGGTTATGGAGTAGTCATGGAAAGGGGAAACCTTTCATGGAAATGGCTACTGAAGAAGGTCAGACAAGAGGTCTGAAGCTGGGAAATGAAGTTGTTCAAGGAGACACTACAAAGAGTGAGATTGAAGCAACTTTAGGCAAGTCCAAGCTTGTGAGAGTCGTTGAGGACAGAGGGGTGATCCGCGGCTTGAGACAAGGAGAGGATGAGTGTTATCAGCTTGTGGGAAGGCTGAGAGAAGTATGGTCGGAGCTAGATGTGGTGAAGACACACACATCAAATCCGAGATGTTGTCAAGAAAGGAGGAAGCAAGATGTGATCTTCAGCTTCCTTATGGAAGAGGTATGTGAGCTTGTTAAATATACTTGTGATGTGTGGGAAATGAACAGGAAGCCAGAAAGATGGAAGGGAGGTACAAGCTGTAAGAGGGGAAGGTTGAGAAAACTTTCTAAGGAGTGGTTAATGAAGAGAAGGGCATGGAGAAAGGATAGCGAGTCTGAGCACTTAAGTGACAGGATGAGTGTAATCTTGAAGAGAATCAAGGATGTACTTCAGCAGATGGTTATAGGAGAGTGTTCATACTCAGCTTACATGGGAGAGACAGTAGGAGACAGTGCGGATATGAGAGGAATGGATACCAAGAGGGCAGATGAGTGTGTGACAAAGAAGGAATGGGATGAGTTGGTTAAGCATGTGTATGCTTTGGCTACGACCCGGAGTCTGGGTGCTCCTGCCAAAGCATCCACATCTAAACCCATCATCATTGACTCTGGAGCAACACACCACATGATCAGTGACAAGAGACTAATCAGTGAGGTTAAAGCAGCAACAGGGAGTGTCATGATAGCCAATGGTACCAGGATCCCAATAGAAGGAGTGGGAAACCTCAAGCTGTTTGAGAAGAACTCCACTGCCTTCTACCTACCTCAGTTTACATCCAATCTAATCTCAGTTAAGAAGGCTACAGTTGATCTGGATTGTCAAGTGGTTTTCAGACCAAATGAAGTTGAGTTCCAGGATTTGAAGACTGGAAGGGTTATTGGCAGAGGAGACAGCAAGCATCAGCTCTATCATCTCCAAACAACTGAGGCGCCTAGTCCTGTGGAGTCTGTGTGTTTAAGCAGCACAACGGATAGGTGTGATAATCTCACATGGCATGCAAGGCTGGGACATCCTCATGCCAAGGCAATTGAACTGATTCTACCAAGTATGGCGTTCAATCACTTGGAGTGTGAAGCTTGTATACTTGGAAAGCACTGTAGGACTGTCTTCCCAACATCAGAAACCAGATATGAGAATTGCTTTGATCTGGTGCATTCAGACGTGTGGACAGCTCCCTGTATGTCTAGAGACAGCCATAAGTACTTTGTGACTTTCATTGATGAGAAGTCCAAGTACACATGGATCACCATGATTCCCTCCAAAGACAGAGTCCTAGAAGCCTTCATGAACTTCCAAGCATATGTTACTAATCAGTACAATGCCACTGTGAGGATTCTGAGGTCTGATAATGGAGGAGAATACACTAGCAATGCTTTCAAGAGTCATCTTGCAAAGCATGGGATTGTGCAACAAACTAGCTGTCCTTACACACCACAACAAAATGGGGTGGCTGAGAGGAAGAACAGACATTTGATGGAGGTTGCGAGATCAATCATGTTCCACATGAATGTCCCTAAGAGGTTTTGGAGTGATGCTGTTCAGACTGCTTGCTATCTCATCAATAGAGTGCCAACCCGTGTCTTGAAGAAACTGTCTCCCTTTGAAGTATTGAACAAGGCCAAGCCACACATTGATCATTTGAGAGTCTTTGGGTGCTTATGTTATGTGATGATTCCCGGAGAAAGAAGGAACAAGCTAGAAGCAAAGAGTACTAAAGCTATGTTCATTGGGTACTCAATCACTCAGAAAGGCTACAAATGTTATGATCCAATAACTAGGAGGGTTATGGTATCTAGAGAAGTGAAGTTTGTTGAGTCTAAAGGGTATTATGAGGAGAAGAAATGGGAAGACCTAGAGGATCTGTCCCGAGCTCCATCAGAGAAGGCAACAACATTGAGAGTGTTGTTGGAGAGGCTAGGGATAGGATTATCCCAAGATCAGGAACCAGGAAGAACCGGACCTTCTAATCAAACTGGAGAAGCTGGAGGAACAACCCCTCTTGATCATGAGAGGGGGAATGGATCTGAATCAGGGGAGCAGGAGCATAACCAAGAGGATTCAGGTCAGCATGATCAGGAGGAGACACAGGAAGTAGAGAGTGAAGCTCAGTCAGGTGGAAATGAGCAGGGAGAACCTACTGGTTTAAGAGAGGAAGCACAAGAGAATGTTCAGGCTGAAGAACAGGTTGAGACCTTGCGGAGGAGCACAAGGATAAGGAGGGATCCTTCCAACTGGGTAAACACGAGAGTGTACTACAATGCCCAGGCTGTGGAGCATCCCTCTCAAGCCGTGTGTTCCTTTGCAGAGTTTCCAGAAGAGCACATGGTGTTTATGTGTAACTTGGATGAGAATGAGATACCAAGATCTTATGAAGAAGCTATGAAGCACAAGGTTTGGAGAGATTCAGTAGGAGATGAAAGGGATGCAATGATCAGGAATGATACTTGGTATGAGAGTGAGTTACCTAAAGGGAAGAAGGCAGTTTCAAGCAGATGGATCTTCACCATCAAGTACCTTGCAAATGGGGAGATAGATAGGCGCAAGACTAGGCTGGTTGCAAGAGGATTTACACAGACTTATGGGGAAGATTACATTGATACTTTTGCACCAGTGGCCAAGCTTCACACAATTCGAATTGTGTTATCTATTGCAACAAACTTGGAGTGGGATTTGTGGCAAATGGATGTGAAGAATGCTTTCTTGCAAGGTGAACTTGAAGATGAAGTATACATGCATCCACCTCCTGGTCTTGAGCATCTAGTAAAGCCAGGGAATGTTTTGAGATTGAAGAAGGCTATATATGGGCTGAAGCAGTCTCCTAGAGCTTGGTACAGAAAGCTTAGTACAACTCTCAATGGGAGAGGGTTCAGGAAGTCTGAACTAGATCATACACTCTTCACACTGGTTGGACCATCAGGGATCATAGTGATTTTGGTGTATGTGGATGATTTGATTATCACAGGGAGTGATAAGGCTGGGATTAAAGCCACCAAAGAGTTTCTCAAGTCTGTGTTTGATATTAAAGACTTGGGAGAGATGAAGTATTTTTTGGGGATTGAGATATGCAGATCTAAGGAGGGTTTGTTTATGTCTCAAAGGAAGTATACTATGGATATGCTGAAGGAGACTGATGTGCTTGGAGGGAAGATAGCTAAGACACCTCTTGAGGAAGGGTATAAGGTCTTGCGTGAGGGGGAGGTTGAAGAGAACCAGTTGTTTGAGGATGCTAAGCTGTATAGGAGGATGGTGGGTAAGCTGATCTACTTGACTATCACCAGACCTGATATATGCTTTGCTGTGAATCAAGTGAGCCAACATATGCAGGCGCCAAAGGTACATCACTGGAAGATGGTTGATAGGATACTGAGGTATTTGAGTGGCTCACATGGACAAGGAGTTTGGATGGGTTGCAATGGCAGTACAGAAGTGGTTGGGTATTGTGATGCTGATTGGGCAGGAGATAGAGTGGACAGGAGATCAACTACTGGGTATTGTACATTCATTGGAGGGAATCTGGTTACTTGGAAGAGTAAGAAGCAGAAGGTCATCTCCTGTTCAAGTGCTGAAGCTGAGTATAGAGCTATGTTGAAGCTTACAAATGAGTTGGTGTGGATCAAGGGGATCTTGAAGCACTTGGAGATCGAGCAGGCCACACCTATGACAATGCATTGTGACAATCAAGCAGCTATCCACATTGCCTCCAATTCAGTGTTTCATGAGAGAACAAAGCACATAGAGGTGGATTGTCATAAGGTGAGGCAGATGATCATCTTAGGAGTGATTCTGCCATGTTATACAAGAAGTGAAGATCAGCTTGCAGATGTGTTTACTAAGGCAGCGAGATTGAAGACAATGGAGTCCATACTGTCAAGGCTTGGACTCATTGATCTGACTCCTAGGAGCTGAGCCCCTTAACCATGGAGTCTCCACTCTTTTTCCCTCATCAAGGTTTTATCCCAATGGGTTTTACTTGGTGAGGTTTTTAACGAGGGAGGTCTTCATGGTTTCCAAGCTTGACTTGTTCTACATGGTCAAGCTTGAGGGGGAGTATTGAGATGAAGACCAAGGAGGCTGAGACAGTAACTTTAGAGTTTTACTGTGGTAACTTTATTTTAACCACAGTAACTACTTGGGGAAGTTATCTGATGGGATGAGAAGGTAACTTAGTGAAGAGAAGAGAGGAAACTCGACCAAAGAGGATAAGTGAGGTTAAGGAAGGATAAGGGATCACTTTGACAGCCTGTATGATGCTGGAAAGGAGAAGTTACCTTTATACTAGTGCAAGCATGTGAGAAAGCACAGCCAAGTGATTCAAAAGGAGTTCCAGCCTGTCCCTTGACTACACATGCTTAACCATTTCGAATTTCCTTGTTGCTCTCTCTATTAATACTTGTAAACCTCATCAGTTATTAATTAATGGAGTTTTGAGTCTCTCTCTCTTTATTCTCTCACTAGAATCTCTTAATCTCTTTAATCTTTTCATCTGATTGTCCCTAATTGGTTGAATCATGCTCTAATACACAAAAGTGTATATAGGGTGAGGTAGTACGGATTTGGTACGGACGTGTACGGACCGTACGGATCCGTACGTACCAGGTCGATCCCAAAAGTGCATAACTTGACCATTTAAGAAGATATGAAGTTGGTGCGAAAATAGGGCGCAGCCTGACATCTCGGGAAGCTTGTACTAAGTCTGTGCAAGAATAGGGCAGCATTAGAGTGTGCTGGACGAAGGGATAAGGTTCTGATCGTAAGGCATCAAAGGAGTATCAAGAAGATCCCTTAGGAGTGTGATTGGCTACTTTAGTAAAGAAACAGGCTGGCTGTTGCTAGAAAGGAAGAGCAGCCTTGACTATGAATCTGGACAGTAACTTGGGAAGATGAAGAGGAGCCTAAGGAGAGCCAATCAGAGATCAGGCGCCAGCTTACCTTGTTTGAATTAAAGTGATCAGATATTACAAAGAAGACCATCTCATCTACACCATCCATTCCCTTAAGTTAATTATAGCCATCAGATATAGGTTTATGAGTTGCAATGATGTAAAGCCTATATAAGGATGTGTCTTGGATGTTTTGTAAACTCTTAAGAGAGTATGGGGGATTTCCCCATCTCCTTCATAAATATAAAAGTGTGTTCTTGATCAGATTCCCTTAATCTACCCCTTTCTTAGTCTCTAATCTCTTAATCTCTCTAAGTCTCTTTGTTTCTGATTCAAGTTCATACTAGTTTCATCAGACCTCTTATTCAACTAGTTCAAGACCTTATCTTTGCCATCAATGGCTTCTCATACACATACACAGCCAGAGTTCTCAAATCTCATAGCAAGAGGTTTCACTCAATCTTATGGAGAAGATTACATAGAAACCTTTGCACCAGTAGCTAAACTACATACAATCCGGATTGTGTTAAGCTTGGCTGTGAATCTTGGATGGGGTTTATGGCAAATGGATGTGAAGAATGCCTTTCTACAAGGTGAACTTGAGGATGAAGTGTATATGCATCCACCTCCAGGCCTTGAACACTTAGTGAAGAGAGGGAATGTGTTGAGATTGAAGAAAGCTATCTATGGGCTGAAGCAATCACCAAGAGCTTGGTACAACAAGCTGAGCACTACTCTAAATGGCCGAGGCTTCAAGAAGTCTGAACTAGATCACACTCTCTTCATACTCACCACCCCCTCAGGTATGATTGCACTCCTTGTGTATGTTGATGATATCATTATCACAGGAAGGGATAAGGAGGGTATCATAGCAACCAAGGAGTTCCTTAAATCCATGTTTGAGATTAAAGACTTGGGAGAAATGAAATACTTTCTTGGAATTGAGATATGTAGATCCAAGGAATGTTTGTTCATGTCCCAAAGGAAATATACACTTGATCTTTTGAAAGGTGCAGGTGCTTATGGAGGGAAGACAGCAAGGATGCCTATGGAGGATGGCTACAAAGTCCCACGAGAGGGGGAGATTGAAGACAGCAAGCCTTATCAGGATCCTAAACTCTATAGAAAACTAGTTGGCAAATTGATTTATCTTACCATAACTAGACCTGACATTTGCTTTGCTGTGAATCAGGTGAGTCAACACATGCAAGTGCCTAAGGAGCATCACTGGCGCATGGTAGAGAGGATCTTGATGTATCTCAACGGCTCATCTGATCAAGGAGTATGGATGGGTTGCAATGGAAGCACTGAAGTGGTGGGATACTGTGATGCGGATTGGGCTGGTGATAGAGCAGACAGGAGATCAAGCACATGCTATTGCACATTCATTGGAGGCAACTTGGTGACTTGGAAAAGTAAGAAGCAGAAGGTGGTGTCTTGCTCAAGTGCAGAAGCTGAGTATAGAGCTATGCTGAAGCTCACCAACGAGTTAGTATGGATCAAAGGCATCTTGAAGCATTTGGAGATTGATCAAGCCACACCAATGACCATGCATTGTGACAACCAAGCAGCTATCCACATTGCCTCCAACTCGGTGTTCCATGAGAGAACCAAGCACATTGAAGTTGATTGCCACAAGGTGAGGCAGATGATCATCCTAGAAGTTATCTTGCCATGCTACACAAGAAGTGAAGATCAGTTAGCGGATGTGTTCACCAAGGCTGCAAGACAGAAGACAATGGAGTCCATTCACATACGGTTGGGCCTCATTGATCTTGGGAAGAGAAGGAGCTGATCCCCTTGGCTGTGAGGTCTTTACTCTTTTTCCCTTATCAAGGTTTTATCCCAATGGGTTTTCCTTGGTAAGGTTTTTAATGAGGAAGATCTCATAGCTGTCCAAGCTTAGGCTTTCACAAAGCTAAGCTTGAGGGGGAGTGTTGAGATGAGTTGAGACATTTGAGGTAAAGACACAAAGGAGTTGAGAACATAAAGAGAGCAAAGAGGTGAAGAGGAGGAATGGGTTGATCATCCGTACAAGGCCGTACAAGTGATCATCCGTACAAGGTAAAAGGGGTCAAAGTAACTATCCAAGTAACTCCCATGTACTGAGCTTAAGTTACACTCGGCCAAGACCTTATCCGAACGTTGAGAGGATAAGGGAGACGCGGCTTGACAGCTAGGACAGGCTGGCAAGAGCTGGAAAGGAAGAGCATCTAGTCTTGGATCAAGAAGATGCTCCAAACGTGTGAAGACACTCATTGGCCGGTTCAAATTAAAGCTTAGGCTCCTCTTTGACTCTACATGCTTACTTAGCTTTATGATTTCGAAAACCCTAAGTGTATGGACCTATATATATGTAATCTCATCCCTTAATAAAGATTAGACAGTTCTAAACAATCTTTCTCTTTACTCATTTCACTATGATTCTCCATTAGTCTCTAAGTTGTCTCTTAATCTCTTATTCTCCTTCTTTAATCCTTTCTAAACTCAGATAATCCTTTACATTCCTAAAAGTCATATATGACAGCTTCTTTGTCATTCTAATCAAACCAGGATGAATCACGATGTAAGAAGCTTGATTTTGATATATAATGTAATGGAGAATCACTAGGAAGTTGAATAAATCTCATAGGAGTTAGGATGAAGAAGCTATCCCACTTTCAAATCAGGTGATCCCACTTTTCCTGTTTGGGAATATAACAGCTTCCTTGTCATTCTAATCAAACCAGGATGAATCGCGATGTAAGAAGCTTGATTTTGATACATAAAGTAATGAAGAATCACTAGGAAGTTGAATAAATATCATTGGAGTTAGGATGAAGAAGCTATCCCACTTTCAAATCAGGTGATCCTAGTTTTCCTGTTTGGGAATATAACAGCTTCCTTGTCATTCTAATAGAACCAGGATGAATCGCGATGTAAGAAGCTTGATTTTTATACATAAAGTAATGGAGAATCACTAGGAAGTTGAATAAATCTCATAGGAGTTAGGATTAAGAAGCTATCCCACATTCAAATCAGGTGATCCCAGTTTTCCTGTTTGGGAATATGACAGCTTCTTTGTCATTCTAATCAAACCAGGATGAATCGCGATGTAAGAAGCTTGATTTTGATATATAAAGTAATGGAGAATCACTAGGAAGTTGAATAAATCTCACAGGAGTTAGGATGAAGAAGCTATCCCACTTTCAAATCAGGTGATCCCAGTTTTCCTGTTTGGGAATATGACAGCTTCCTTGTCATTCTAATAGAACCAGGATGAATCGCGATATAAGAAGCTTGATTTTGATACATAAAGTAATGGAGAATCACTAGGAAGTTGAATAAATCTCATTGGAGTTAGGATGAAGAAGCTATCCCACTTTCAAATCAAGTGATCCCAGTTTTCCTGTTTGGGAATATGACAGCTTCTTTGCCATTCTAATCAAACCAGGATGAATCACGATGTAAGAAGCTTGATTTTGATATATAATGTAATGGAGAATCACTAGGAAGTTGAATAAATCTCATAGGAGTTAGGATGAAGAAGCTATCCCACTTTCAAATCAGGTGATCCCACTTTTCCTGTTTGGGAATATAACAGCTTCCTTGTCATTCTAATCAAACCAGGATGAATCGCGATGTAAGAAGCTTGATTTTGATACATAAAGTAATGGAGAATCACTAGGAAGTTGAATAAATCTCATTGGAGTTAGGATGAAGAAGCTATCCCACTTTCAAATCAGGTGATCCTAGTTTTCCTGTTTGGGAATATAACAGCTTCCTTGTCATTCTAATAGAACCAGGATGAATCGCGATGTAAGAAGCTTGATTTTTATACATAAAGTAATGGAGAATCACTAGGAAGTTGAATAAATCTCATAGGAGTTAGGATTAAGAAGCTATCCCACATTCAAATCAGGTGATCCCAGTTTTCCTGTTTGGGAATATGACAGCTTCTTTGTCATTCTAATCAAACCAGGATGAATCGCGATGTAAGAAGCTTGATTTTGATATATAAAGTAATGGAGAATCACTAGGAAGTTGAATAAATCTCATAGGAGTTAGGATGAAGAAGCTATCCCACTTTCAAATCAGGTGATCCCAGTTTTCCTGTTTGGGAATATGACAGCTTCCTTGTCATTCTAATAGAACCAGGATGAATCGCGATATAAGAAGCTTGATTTTGATACATAAAGTAATGGAGAATCACTAGGAAGTTGAATAAATCTCATTGGAGTTAGGATGAAGAAGCTATCCCACTTTCAAATCAAGTGATCCCAGTTTTCCTGTTTGGGAATATGACAGCTTCTTTGTCATTCTAATCAAACCAGGATGAATCACGATGTAAGAAGCTTGATTTTGATATATAATGTAATGGAGAATCACTAGGAAGTTGAATAAATCTCATAGGAGTTAGGATGAAGAAGCTATCCCACTTTCAAATCAGGTGATCCCACTTTTCCTGTTTGGGAATATAACAGCTTCCTTGTCATTCTAATCAAACCAGGATGAATCGCGATGTAAGAAGCTTGATTTTGATACATAAAGTAATGGAGAATCACTAGGAAGTTGAATAAATCTCATTGGAGTTAGGATGAAGAAGCTATCCCACTTTCAAATCAGGTGATCCTAGTTTTCCTGTTTGGGAATATAACAGCTTCCTTGTCATTCTAATAGAACCAGGATGAATCGCGATGTAAGAAGCTTGATTTTTATACATAAAGTAATGGAGAATCACTAGGAAGTTGAATAAATCTCATAGGAGTTAGGATTAAGAAGCTATCCCACATTCAAATCAGGTGATCCCAGTTTTCCTGTTTGGGAATATGACAGCTTCTTTGTCATTCTAATCAAACCAGGATGAATCGCGATGTAAGAAGCTTGATTTTGATATATAAAGTAATGGAGAATCACTAGGAAGTTGAATAAATCTCATAGGAGTTAGGATGAAGAAGCTATCCCACTTTCAAATCAGGTGATCCCAGTTTTCCTGTTTGGGAATATGACAGCTTCTTTGTCATTCTAATAGAACCAGGATGAATCGCGATATAAGAAGCTTGATTTTGATACATAAAGTAATGGAGAATCACTAGGAAGTTGAATAAATCTCATTGGAGTTAGGATGAAGAAGCTATCCCACTTTCAAATCAAGTGATCCCAGTTTTCCTGTTTGGGAATATGACAGCTTCTTTGTCATTCTAATCAAACCAGGATGAATCGCGATGTAAGAAGCTTGATTTTGATATATAAAGTAATGGAGAATCACTAGGAAGTTGAATAAATCTCATAGGAGTTAGGATGAAGAAGCTATCCCACTTTCAAATCAGGTGATCCCAGTTTTCCTGTTTGGGAATATGACAGCTTCCTTGTCATTCTAATCAAACCAGGATGAATCGCGATGTAAGAAGCTTGATTTTGATACATAAAGTAATGGAGAATCACTAGGAAGTTGAATAAATCTCATTGGAGTTAGGATGAAGAAGCTATCCCACTTTCAAATCAGGTGATCCCAGTTTTCCTGTTTGGGAATATGACAGCTTCTTTATCATTCTAATCAAACCAGGATGAATCGCGATGTAAGAAGCTTGATTTGATACATAAAGTAATGGAGAATCACTAGGAAGTTGAATAAATCTCATAGGAGTTAGGATGAAGAAGCTATCCCACTTTCAAATCAGGTGATCCCAGTTTTCCTGTGTCGGAATATGACAGCTTCCTTGTCATTCTAATCAAACCAGGATGAATCGCGATGTAAGAAGCTTGATTTTGATACATAAAGTAATGGAGAATCACTAGGAAGTTGAATAAATCTCATAGGAGTTAGAATGAAGAAGCTATTCCACTTTCAAATCAGGTGATCCCAGTTTTCCTGTTTGGGAATATGACAGCTTCCTTGTCATTCTAATAGAACCAGGATGAATCGCGATGTAAGAAGCTTGATTTTGATACATAAAGTAATGGAGAATCACTAGGAAGTTGAATAAATCTCATAGGAGTTAGGATGAAGAAGCTATCCCACTTTCAAATCAGGTGATCCCAGTTTTCCTGTTTGGGAATATGACAGCTTCTTTGTCATTCTAATCAAACCAGGATGAATCGCGATGTAAGAAGCTTGATTTTGATATATAAAGTAATGGAGAATCACTAGGAAGTTGAATAAATCTCATAGGAGTTAGGATGAAGAAGCTATCCCACTTTCAAATCAGGTGATCCCAGTTTTCCTGTTTGGGAATATAACAGCTTCCTTGTCATTCTAATCAAACCAGGATGAATCGCGATGTAAGAAGCTTGATTTTGATACATAAAGTAATGGAGAATCACTAGGAAGTTGAATAAATCTCATAGGAGTTAGGATGAAGAAGCTATCCCACTTTCAAATCAGGTGATCCCAGTTTTCCTGTTTGGGAATATGACAGCTTCCTTGTCATTCTAATAGAACCAGGATGAATCGCGATATAAGAAGCTTGATTTTGACACATAAAGTAATGGAGAATCACTAGGAAGTTGAATAAATCTCATAGGAGTTAGGATGAAGAAGCTATCCCACTTTCAAATCAGGTGATCCCAGTTTTCCTGTTTGGGAATATGACAGCTTCTTTGTCATTCTAATCAAACCAGGATGAATCGCGATGTAAGAAGCTTGATTTTGATATATAAAGTAATGGAGAATCACTAGGAAGTTGAATAAATCTCATAGGAGTTAGGATGAAGAAGCTATCCCACTTTCAAATCAGGTGATCCCAGTTTTTCTGTTTGGGAATATGACAGCTTCTTTGTCATTCTAATAGAACCAGGATGAATCGCGATGTAAGAAGCTTGATTTGGATACATAAAGTAATGGAGAATCACTAGGAAGTTGAATAAATCTCATAGGAGTTAGGATGAAGAAGCTATCCCACTTTCAAATCAGTGATCCCAGTTTTCCTGTTTGGGAATATGACAGCTTCTTTGTCATTCTAATCAAACCAGGATGAATCGCGATGTAAGAAGCTTGATTTTGATATATAAAGTAATGGAGAATCACTAGGAAGTTGAATAAATCTCATAGGAGTTAGGATGAAGAAGCTATCCCACTGTCAAATCAGGTGATCCCAGTTTTCATGTTTGGGAATATGACAGGTTCCTTGTCATTCTAATCAAACCAGGATGAATCACGATGTAAGAAGCTTGATTTTGATACATAAAGTAATGGAGAATCACTAGGAAGTTGAATAAATCTCATTGGAGTTAGGATGAAGAAGCTATCCCACTTTCAAATCAAGTGATCCCAGTTTTCCTGTTTGGGAATATGACAGCTTCTTTGTCATTCTAATCAAACCAGGATGAATCGCGATGTAAGAAGCTTGATTTTGATATATAATGTAATGGAGAATCACTAGGAAGTTGAATAAATCTCATAGGAGTTAGGATGAAGAAGCTATCCCACTTTCAAATCAGGTGATCCCACTTTTCCTGTTTGGGAATATGACAGCTTCTTGTCATTCTAATCAAACCAGGATGAATCGCGATGTAAGAAGCTTCATTTTGATACATAAAGTAATGGAGAATCACTAGGAAGTTGAATAAATCTCATTGGAGTTAGGATGAAGAAGCTATCCCACTTTCAAATCAGGTGATCCCAGTTTTCCTGTTTGGGAATATGATAGCTTCCTTGTCATTCTAATAGAACCAGGATGAATCGCGATGTAAGAAGCTTGATTTTTATACATAAAGTAATGGAGAATCACTAGGAAGTTGAATAAATCTTATAGCAGTTAGGATGAAGAAGCTATCCCACTTTCAAATCAGGTGATCCAAGTTTTCCTGTTTGGGAATATGACAGATTCCTTGTCATTCTAATCAAACCAGGATGAATCGCAAGTAAGATGCTTGATTTTGATATATAAAGTAATGGAGAATCACTAAGAAGTTGAATAAATCTCATAGGAGTTAGAATGAAGAAGCTATCTCACTTTCAAATCATGTGATCCCAGTTTTCCTGTTTGGGAATATGACAGCTTCCTTGTCATTCTAATCAAACCAGGATGAATCGCGATGTTAGAAGCTTTATTTTGATATATAAAGCAATGGATAATCACTAGGAAGTTGAATAAATCACATAGGAGTTAGGATGAAGAAGCTATCCCACTTTCAAATCAGGTGATCCCAGTTTTCCTGTTTGGGAATATGACAGCTTCTTGGTTATTCTAAATAAACCAGGATGAATCGCGATGTAAGAAACTTGATTTTGATACATAAAGTAATGGAGAATCACTAGAAAGTTGAATAAATCTCATAGGAGTTAGGATGAAGAAGCTGTCCCACTTTCAAATCAGGTGATCCCAGTTTTCATGTTTGGGAAAATGACAGCTTCTTTGTCATTCTAATCAAACCAGGATGAATCGCGATGTAAGAAGCTTGATTTTGATATATAAAGTAATGGAGAATCACTAGGAAGTTGAATAAATCTCATAGGAGTTAGGATGAAGAAGCTATCCCACTTTCAAATCAGGTGATCCCAGTTTTCCTGTTTGGGAATATGACAGCTTCCTTGTCATTCTAATAGAACCAGGATGAATCGCGATATAAGAAGCTTGATTTTGATACATAAAGTAATGGAGAATCACTAGGAAGTTGAATAAATCTCATTGGAGTTAGGATGAAGAAGCTATCCCACTTCAAATCAAGTGATCCCAGTTTTCCTGTTTGGGAATATGACAGCTTCTTTGTCATTCTAATCAAACCAGGATGAATCACGATGTAAGAAGCTTGATTTTGATATATAATGTAATGGAGAATCACTAGGAAGTTGAATAAATCTCATAGGAGTTAGGATGAAGAAGCTATCCACTTTCAAATCAGGTGATCCCACTTTTCCTGTTTGGGAATATAACAGCTTCCTTGTCATTCTAATAAACCAGGATGAATCGCGATGTAAGAAGCTTGATTTTGATACATAAAGTAATGGAGAATCACTAGGAAGTTGAATAAATCTCATTGGAGTTAGGATGAAGAAGCTATCCCACTTTCAAATCAGGTGATCCTAGTTTTCCTGTTTGGGAATATGAACAGCTTCCTTGTCATTCTAATAGACCAGGATGAATCGCGATGTAAGAAGCTTGATTTTTATACATAAAGTAATGGAGAATCACTAGGAAGTTGAATAAATCTCATAGGAGTTAGGATGAAGAAGCTATCCCACATTCAAATCAGGTGATCCCAGTTTTCCTGTTTGGGAATATGACAGCTTCTTTGTCATTCTAATCAAACCAGGATGAATCGCATGTAAGAAGCTTGATTTTATACATAAAGTAATGGAGAA